>NC_135235.1:244198699-244498699 GCF_051348905.1 Ranitomeya variabilis
TCGCTCTTTCTCATTTTTTGGGTTTGGGCAAAAGGACGGCAGGCATACTTCTTCTGACCTATGAAATTTGGATGCCACTTTTGGCAAATAGGCCGGGTCAGGTTTAAGAGTGACTCTGTCATCTAATATTTTTGTAAAAGGTGGGTTAGAAGACAGGGCTTGAATGTCACTTATTCTGTGTGCAGATGTTAAAGCTACTAGAAGAATAGTCTTAAGTGATAGTGTTTTTATGGGAATTGTGTCTATGGGTTCAAATGGAGGACCCGTTAGTGCAGAGAGGACTAGGTTTAGGTCCCACGAGGGTATTTTTTGAGTAACTAGAGGTTTTGATCTTGCTACCGCTTTAATAAATCTTATTACCCATGGATTGGCCGCAATATTTTAATTATAGAGTGCTCCCAGAGCTGCTATCTGTACTTTTAGAGTACTGACCGCCAACCCTTGTTCCAGACCCCTTTGTAGGAATTCAAGTATTTTATTAATTGAAGGCCCATCCTGGACTTTCACCTTGGAGACAGATAAGAATTTTCTCCAAGTTTTCCCATAGGCTTTAGTAGTAACAGGTTTCCTACTTTTTAATAATGTAGCTACTAAGTTGTCCGAAAACCCCCTTTCTTTTAATAGTCTCCGTTCAAAATCCAGGCTGTTAAATGTATGTTTGTCGCCTGCGGGTGGAAGACCGGTCCTTGCTGTAGTAGTCTGGTATATTCAGTAGGATCCATGTGTCTGAGACCGATAGTTTTCCTGGCTAAGGATACTATGTCCTTTTTGGCCAGAACGGAGCTTGTAAGGATCATTTTTGTTTTTGTCTTCTCTGATCTTCCGAATGACTGCCGGGATCAGAATAATTGGAGGAAAAGCATATGTCAGTTTGTGGGTCCATGGAATCAGAAAAGCATCCAGGGCCTGGGGATTCCCTTTCGGGTTCAGTGAGCAAAACATGTTTACTTTTTTGTTTTCAAAATTGGCAAATCAATCTATTGTTGGGGTCCCCCATCTGTAATCTGGTTGTAGATAGATTGGTTTAGGGACCACTTGCCTTGTTTTAACTGAGTTCGACTCAAGTAATCTGCTTTTTCGTTGTTTGACCCCTGAATATGTAGTGCCGAAAGGGATAGTAGATTTTCCTCTGCAAGACTGATAATTTTGGCGGAGGAACTCATCAGTGATCAAGACCTTGTTCCTCCCTGGTGATTTATATATGCTACTGTCACTTTGTTGTCCGAAAAATTCGGACATGATGTCCTCGAATATAAGGCAGAAAAAGTAGAAGAGCTCGATGCACCGCCCAAAGTTCTTTTTGGTTTGAGGATGCTGATAGTTCCTGAACTGTCCAGTTTCCCTGAGCCACTCTGTCTCCCATGTGAGCCCCCCACCCCCTGGGACTCGCATCGGTTGTTATTACTCGAGATATTTTTGCTATCCAAGGGATTCCCTTCGAAAGGTTTTGGTTTTTTCCCCACCAGAGAAGGGAATGTATAACTAATGAATTTAGAGTGATGCGACCTTCTAAATTGTCTTTTAGTATTGACTGCATTTCCAGTATAAGCCATTGAAGCTCTCTCGTGTGGAATTGTGCAAAAGGTACTGCTGGCAGGCATGAAGAGAGAGAGCCCAGTAGCGACATCGCCCTCCTTAGTGTCATGGAGGGATTGTGTAGAGTTCGCGCTACCATACTCATTATGCTGTCTTTTTTGGAATCTGGGAGCCGGCATTCTTGAACCTGGGAATCTGTTAGCCCCAGAAACTCCTGAATTTGGCAGGGTTCTAACCTCGATTTTTTTTGTATTTATGAGCCAGCCTAAGTCTGTCAGAATAGTTATCACTCGATCCCGCTGTTCCCTGCAACTTTGAGCCGAGTCTCTTGCAATAAGGAAATCGTCCAGGTAAGGGACTATTAATATATTTTGTTCCCTTATGTGAGCCATCATTTCCGCCACTATTTTCGTGAATACTCGTGGAGCTATTGATATTCCAAACGGAAGGGCTCTGTATTGGAAATTTCTTACTTGTCCATCTATGGAGACGGCCATCCTGAGAAATTTTCGGGATTGTTTGTGGATGGGCACATGGTAATTGTAATATGCATCGCTTAAGTCTAGCACGACCATGTAGCAGTTCGGGAAGAGGATTTTTATGGTGGATTTTATTGTTTCCATTTTGAATTTTTGTTTTTTTACGTATTTGTTCAGGTTTTTAAGATTTATTATCGTTCGATAAGAGCCATCGGGTTTTGGCACTAGAAATAGTGGGGAGTAAAAACCTCTTCCTATTTCTTGAGGGGAGATCTCCTGAATTACAGACTTCTGTAATAAAGATATAATTTCCTTTTCTAGTGCGGTTTGCTCTGCTGCTGAGGACCTTGTTCTTGTTATTACATAATTTTTTTTGGGGGGGGGGGTAAAGAGAGAAAATCTATTTTTAGACCGGAGTGAATTAGATTTAAAATCCAAGCATTGTTGGATATTTTCTTCCAGGCGGGGAGGAACGAAGTGAGTCTTCCCCCTACCACGGGAAAAATGTCATTTAGAGGGTTTTTTGTCACGGGAGGTGTTGCCAAAAAGGAAACCCCTGTCCACGTTACTTTGTTCTCTGGGGGGTCTTCGGTGAAAAAATCTAAATCTCCAGTTCCGAAAGGACTGTATGAATGGGGCTGGTCCCAGGTTTGGAAACCCTTTCTTTTTATCCCCAGCTTTCTGGAGGATGTCATCCAAGGTCTCTCCAAACAAGAAATTTTCTTCACATGGAATGGAACATAATTTGAGTTTCGTTTGGAGATCCCTAGGCCAACTTTTAAGCCATAATGTTCTTCTGGCTGCATTGGAGAGAGCTGCAGCCTTGGATGTTAGGGTATATGCACACGTCCAGATTTCTTGCAGAAATTTCCTGAAGAAAACCGGAAATTTTCTGCAAGAAATCCGCATTTTTTTTTTGCGTTTTTTTTCGCGGTTTTTTTAGCATTCTGCAAGCGTAATTAGCTTGCAGAATGCTAAAGTTTTCCAAGCGATCTGTAGCATCGCTTGGAAAACTGACTGACAGGTTGGTCACACTTGTCAAACATAGCGTTTGACAAGTGTGACCAACTTTTTACTATAGATGCAGCTTATGCAGCATCTATAGTAAAAGATAGAATGTTTAAAAATAATAAAAAAAATAAAAAAATGCTTATACTCACCCAGACATCTCCTCAGCGGAGTCCGTTCCTCTTCCTATAGGTGCTGTGCGCGCAGGACCTTCCGTGACGTCACGGTCACGTGAGCGGTCACATGACCGCTCACGACCAATCACAGGACAGTGACGTCATCGGCAGGTCTTTCACCGCACACCAGCTACAGGAACCGAAGCGGCAGCGTGCAGTGGAGGCGGGAAGACATCGAGGGTGAGTATAGGACTGTTTTTTATTTTAATTCTTATTTTTTGACCACTTATATGGTGCCCAGTGCGTGAAGGAGAGTCTCCTCTCCTCCACCCTGGGTACCAACCGCACATAATCTGCTTACTTCCCGCATGGTGTGCACAGCCCCGTGCGGGAAGTAAGCAGATCAATGCATTCCTAGGTGTGCGGAATCCCCTGCAATTCCGCATTTTAATGAACATATTGCTTCTTTTTCCGCGATGCGATTTTTTTGCAGAAAAAAAGGCTACATTTGCACAAAAAATGCGGAATACACTTAAAATAATAGGAGGCATATGTAAGCGTTTTTTTCGCGTTTTTATCACGTTTTTATAGCGAAAAAACGCGAAAAAAACGCGAAAAATACTTAACGTGTGCACATGGCCTCAAGCGCACAGAGTCCGTTGAGGAATCTGCTAAGAATGCTGCTGCAGCTCTAATTCCAGGGACTGAATCTAGCATTTTATTCCTGGGTGAACCGTCTTTAATTTGTTTTTCCAACTGGTCAATCCACACCATTAAAGATCTAGAGGTAAATGTCGCTGCTACTGCAGGTCTCAAGCTACCCCCAGCCGATTCCCAGGCTCCCTTAAGAAAGGTATCCGCTTTTTTGTCTAAAGGGTCTTTAAGGGTACCCATATCCTCAAATGGGAGAGCAAATTTTTTTGAGGCCTTGGCTACAGCAACGTCTAATTTAGGTGCTTTGTCCGAAGAAGTAGATGCCTCGTCTTCAAAAGGATACTTCCTTTTAAGAGAGGGTACTGAGGAATTTCTCCTATCAGGCTTCTCCCATTCTTTATTAATCAATGTTTGGAAGTTAGAATTTAGGGGAAATGTTCTCCGCTTTTTTTGCCCCAGACCACCAAACATTATATCTTTAGCCGTTCTATCAGGACGGGGATCCTCTACCCCCATAGTAGCTCTAACAGCTTTTACTAGAGTATCTACCTCATCTAGTGGGAAGCAGTGACGGCCTGAATCCTCATCGGAGGAAGATAAGGAGGAATCAGATTTATTGGAATCTGTGTCCTCAGATGTAGACTGGTCAGAGTGGGAATATACCACCTCTTTTTTCTTATCTTTCACCTTTTTGAAAGATGTGAGGGCATTCTGAGCTTCGGAATTAATTATCGTTTTCAGTTCAGATGCGAAATCGGGGGTCTCTTCACATAATAGGCGTTGTATACATGAGTTACAAAGCTTTTTGTTCCAGGCTACCGGCAAAGCTTTGTTACAGGTGGGACAGGATCTATTTTTCGTTTTCTCCAACCTTTTCTTTCCCTATTAAGGGAGAAGAAGGAACCCCATTACAAAAAATGAACTTTCTCGGAGGTCACTCACCATTCAGACGTGGACGTAGGTACCGGTTCTGGAGGTGGGCCCGGATCTGGTAGAGGAGAACCTTGGGAAGGAGATTTGGTCACTGCAACAGACCTGCTGCGCTGCATTGAACGACTGCTGGACCCGCTTCTCCTGGTTCCCTTAGGGTCTGCCTGCTTCTTATGATGCTGGTGCTGCTGCCTAGGCTGCTGCTCCGGCTCTTGCTGTGCGTCGCTGTCCTCCATGTTTCAAGGGAGTTTGTGCAACAAGCATGTGTGCACTATCTCCCTATTTGAATTTGGCGCCACCTCCCAGCGTCCAATGTCCTTCCGCCCTCTACGTCCCCGGGGAGAAAACGCTACCGCGCATGCGCGCGGCAATGACCCGGAAGTCCTACCACATTTCCGGAGCGGCGGCCATCTTTGTGCACCCGGAGCGTGTGCTTGTCGGCACAGGAGCTGCGGGTGTCTCAGGGACCCTTCCTCTCTGAGTGGTGGCGATTCTCCCCCCGCATACCCTGAAGAACCCTTCGGTTCCAGCGATGGTGGCTTTGGGCACCGGACCAGCCGCGACAGGATCCTGCTCGCTGTCGGAACCCGGCTGACCGGCCCCGGTCCTTTGGATACGGCTTCTTCTTTTGCAGGTACCGCACCGAAAAAAGGTTCAGTCAGGGACAGGAAACCAACTGATGCGAGGGAGAGGTACCGCCCTTTTATCTGTAGGTTTCCTGCCCCTGAAGGGCGGATCCCCTTTCTCCGTGGTGCTGTCATGGGAGACTGAGAAACCAACATTATGGTGTTCCAGAAGAGAAAGCCAAGACCGAACCAGCACCTTCCATTCGTGCTAAACATCTGCGCTCTTACAGAAATGGACAAATACACCTACCTGGGCCTGGAAATTCACCAGTCAGGGAGCTTCAAACAAGCCATAGAGACCCTGAAGGACAAGGCCTGCAAAACCTTCTATGCCATCCGAAGGAAACTCTACCATCTGAAGCCGCCAGTGAAGGTCTGGCTAAAAATCTTTGATGCCATAATCACCCCAATCCTCCTGTACGGCAGTGAAGTCTGGGACCCTCACACATACCCAGACTGGTCAAAATGGGATTCCAGTCCAACAGAAATATTCCACCTGGAATTCTGTAAACACCTTCTCCAGGTCCATCGGAGCACCACCAACAGTGCCTGTCGGGCTGAGCTGGGTAGACTCCCACTGCACCTAGCAGTCCTGAAGAGGGCGCTGTCCTTCCAGGCTCACCTACAGAGTAGCAACCCAAGCTCCCATCACCATAAAGCCATGTTACATATAGGTGATCCTCACAAACCAGGACCCCCCCGGAACAGCTCACCCGAACCCAACCTGACCGAACCGTCAACCAAAACAACCTGACAAAAGCCACAATCAGGAAGATGGTAGAGGAGGGGCAGGGGAGGTACGTCAGTGTCTGGAGGAAAGAAATCAGCAGCTCACAGAAACTGACCTTGTACCAGAGTCTACAGAGAGACTACAGACTGGCTCCATATCTGGAGAAACTCTGGGACCCCAGAGACCGCCAGATCCTGAGCCGGTATAGACTCAGTGCCCACAATCTGGCCATCGAAGGACAGACTGTGCCTACACTGTGACCTGGAGACCCTGGAGGATGAGACCCACTTCCTGCTACACTGCAGCAAATACTCAGCAGTGAGGGACACTCACTTCAGGAGACTCTCCGACCTCTTCCCAGATTTCAGCTCCATGAAGGAGGAAGAGGAAACATATATCCTGCTGGGTGAAGAAGAGAGCGCAGTGGAGATAGCAGCGCAGTATGTGAACGCGTGCCATAGACTGCGAGAAAGACAACAATGATATGCCATGGACTTCCTTACCCCCACCCTGTACTCCATCCATCGTTCCCACAGTCCCTACTAGCTGTTCCCTACTAAACACGTGCTGTGGCAAAAATGATGTTTATTTAGTCTTGCCAATAAAGCTTCTTTGAATATATATATATATATATATATATATATATATATATATATATATGTATGTATATATACTAGCTGAAGAGCCCAGCGTTGCCTGGGCATAGTAAATATCTGTGGTTAGTTATAGCACCTCACTTCTCTTATTTTCCCATCACGCCTCTCATTTTCCCCCTCACATCTCTCATTTTCTCACTTACACCTCTCATTTTCCCCCTCACTCCTCTTATTTTCCCCCTCACTCCCCTCATTCCCCTCAACACTTGTCATTTCGACCTCACATCTGTCATTTTCCGATCACTCCACTATTTTCCCTCACTCCTCTCATTTTGCACTCACATCTTTTCATTTTCACCTCACACCCCTCATTTTCACCTCACACCTCTCATTTTCCCCTCAGTATATACACGTTTGTCATCTCCTTTATATATAGTATACACCTGTATGTCATCTCCTGTATATAGTATATACCTGTATGTCATCTCCCCTGTAAATAGTATATACCTGCTGTATGTCATCTCCTCCTGTATATAGTATATACCTGTATGTTATCTCTTCTGTATATACTATATACCTGTATGTCATCTCCTCTTATATATAGTATATATCTGTATGTCATCTCCTGTATATAGTATATACCTGTATGTCATCTCCCCTGTAAATAGTATATACCTGCTGTATGTCATCTCCTCCTCTATATTGTATATACCTATGTGTCATCTCCTTCTGTATATAGTATATACCTGTATGTCATCTCTTCTGTATATACTATATACCTGTATGTCATCTCCTCCTATATATAGTATATACCTGTATGTCATCTCCTGTATATAGTATATACCTGTGTCATCTCCCCTGTATATAGTATATACCTGTCATCTCCTCTATATACCTATGTGTCATCTCCTCTTTTATATAGTATATACCTGTATGTCATCTCCTCCTGTATATAGTATATACGTGTGTCATCTCCTCCTGTATATAGTATATACGTGTGTCATCTCCTCCTGTATATAGTATATACCTGTGTCATCTGCTCCTGTATATAGTATATATGTGTGTCATCTCCTCCTGTATACAGTATGTACCTGTATGTCATCTCCTCCTGTATATAGTATATACCTGTGTGTCATCTCCTCCTGTATATAGTATATACCTGTATGTCATCTCTTCTGTATATACCTGTATGTCATCTCCTCCTATATATAGTATATACCTGTATGTCATCTCCTGTATATAGTATATACCTGTATGTCATCTCCCCTGTATATAGTATATACCTGCTGTATGTCATCTCCTCTATATACCTATGTGTCATCTCCTCTTTTATATAGTATATACCTGTATGTCATCTCCTCCTGTATATAGCATATACGTGTGTCATCTCCTCCTGTATATAGTATATACCTGTAAGTCATCTCCTCCTGTATATAGTATATACCTGTGTCATCTGCTCCTGTATATACGTGTGTCATCTCCTCCTGTATACAGTATGTACCTGTATGTCATCTCCTCCTGTATATAGTATATACCTGTGTATCATCTGCTCCTGTATATAGTATATATATGTGTGTCATCTCCTCCTGTATATACGTGTGTCATCTCACCTGTATATAGTATATACCTGTGTGTCATCTCCTCCTGTATATAGAATATACCTGTGTGTCATCTCCCCTGTATATAGTATGTACCTGTATGTCATCTTCTCCTGTATTGTCAGGACTCTGATCATTTTTTACCTTTTGTGCATTACTGCCCTTTTTCAAGATGGCGTCTTTGGTCTCATGTGCACTGTGTCTCCTGCTATAAAACTCCACCCCAGCCTTCAGTCTGTGCTAGAGTATTCTGCCTTGCATCCAGCTCCTGACCTCTGATTACTCCCTGGCTATACACCTGCTCCTGTGAACCTGTGTGGTGATCCTGCTACTCTGCTCTGAGTTCCTGCTGCATACACAAGTTTACAGTAATCCTCCTTCATCTGCTGTTCGTGTGTACTTCCATCTGCATGTGCTGGTCATGTAAGCTGTTGCTGCTTGGCAATAACCTGAGACTATTAACCAGGCCTCCCTGGTTGAGCTAAGATATGATTTGAACTGCCTGATAAGCATATCTATCTGTGCCTGGACTAAGACAAGGATTTATTCGTGTCAAGTATCCTCAAGAATAACTGTGCTTCATAGACTTTCTGCTTGATTGCATTTTCCCTGAAGTTTCCTATAGACTGCTAAGCTGCGTTTATTATTTGCACCAAGTGTTGTGGACTTGAGTTTCTCTCTGCACCTGTTTGAATCACCGTGTGATAATATAGACTTTACCACTTATAAAACTGTGTCCTGTAGTTGTCTTGTTCCACGCAAAAAGTCTCCTGAGTTATCCCCTATAATTATTACATGTATATAGTATGTACCTGTATGTCATCTCCTCCTGTATATAGTATATATCTGTATGTCATCTCCTCCTGTATTAGACCTCGTTCACACGTTATTTGGTCAGTATTTTTACCTCCGTATTTGTAAGCTAAATTGGCAGCCTGATAAATCCCCAGCCAACAGGAAGCCCTTCCCCCCTGGCAGTATATATTAGCTCACACATACACATAATAGACAGGTCATGTGACTGACAGCTGCCGTATTTCCTATATGGTACAGTTGTTGCTCTTGTAGTTTGTCTGCTTATTAATCAGATTTTTATTTTTGAAGGATAATACCAGACTTGTGTGTGTTTTAGGCTAGGTTCACATTGCGTTATTGGGTGATCGCTAACGGACAGCGTTGCACGGCGAAAATGTCGCAATTAACGCTGTGCAACTGGTCCGTTAGCGCACCCATTGACAGCAATGTTGTTTCTGCCTGAAGCACATCGCTAGCGCGTGCCTTTTTCGGCTCGCGCTAGCGATGTGCCGTTCTTTTCTGGCGCGCCTCGGACGCTGCTTGCAGCGTCCGCGGAGCGCCCGAGGTCCGTTCCCCGCTCTCGCAGATCGGGGATCTGCGAGAGCGGGGACATTAACGCGACCCCTAAACGCGACCCCAACAAATACATTGCGTTAGCGCAATCTGCTAGCGCTAAACAGATTGCCCTAACGCAATGTGAACCTAGCCTAAGGGTGAGTTTCATGTGTCAAGTTGTGTGTGTTGAGTTGCATGTGGCTACATGCATGAAGCGACTTTTGTGAGATGAGTTTTGTGTGGCGGCATGTATGTAGCAACTTTGTGTGTCGAGTTGCATGTGACAGGTTAGTGTAGCAAGCTCTGTGCAGCAAGTTTTGCGCATGGCGAGTTTTGCGCGTGGCAAGTTTTATGTGTGGTGCGTTTTGAGTATGTGCTAGTTTTGTGTGAGGCAACTTTTGTGCATTTGGCAATTTTTCCGCGTGTGCAAGTTTTGCGTGAGCCCAGTTTTGCATGTGGCGAGTTTTGCGCTTGGCGAGTTTTGAGCGGCAACTTTTGTGTTTCGACTTTTATGTGGCGAGGTTGGTGTATGTGTGGTGAAATGTGTGCTGACGGTGATATGTGTTCAAGCACGTGGTAGTGTGTGGCACATTTTGTGTGTGTGTTCATATCCCCGTGTGTGGTGAGTATCCAATGTCGGGGCTCCACCTTAGCAACTGTCCAGTATATACTCTTTGGCGCCATCGCTCTCACTCTTTAAGTCACCCTTGTTCACATCTGGCAGCTGTCAATTTGCCTCCAACACTTTTCATTTCACTTTTTCCCCATTATGTAGATAGGGGCAAAATTGTTTGGTGAATTGGAACGCGTGGGGTTAAAATTTTGCCTCACAACATAGCCTATGATGCTCTCAGGGTCCAGACGTGTGACTGTGCAAAATTTTGTCGCTGTAGCTGCGACGGTGCAGATGCCAATCCCGGACATACACACATACACACACATTCAGCTTTATATATTAGATATACCTGTAAGTCATCTCCCCTGTATATAGTATATACCTGTATGTCATCTCCCCTGTATATAGTATATACCTGTATGTCATCTCCCCTGTATATAGTATATACCGGTATGTCATCTCCTCCTGTATATAATATATAGCTGCATGTCATCTCCTCCTGTATATAATATATAGCTGTATATCATCTCCCCTGTATATAGTATATACCTGTATGCCATCTCCTCCTGGCTGTCAATTTGCCTCCAACACTTTTCCTTTCATTTTTTCCCCATTATGTAGATAGGGACAAAATTGTTTGGTGAATTGGAACGCGTGGGGTTAAAATTTTGCCTCACAACATAGCCTATGATGCTCTCAGGGTCCAGACGTGTGACTGTGCAAAATTTTGTCGCTGTAGCTGCGACGGTGCAGATGCCAATCCCGGACATACACACATACACACACATTCAGCTTTATATATTAGATATACCTGTAAGTCATCTCCCCTGTATATAGTATATACCTGTATGTCATCTCCCCTGTATATAGTATATACCTGTATGTCATCTCCCCTGTATATAGTATATACCGGTATGTCATCTCCTCCTGTATATAATATATAGCTGCATGTCATCTCCTCCTGTATATAATATATAGCTGTATATCATCTCCCCTGTATATAGTATATACCTGTATGCCATCTCCTCCTGGCTGTCAATTTGCCTCCAACACTTTTCCTTTCATTTTTTCCCCATTATGTAGATAGGGACAAAATTGTTTGGTTAATTGGAACGCGCGGGGTTAAAATTTTGCATCACAACATAGCCTATGACGCTCTCGGGGTCCAGACGTGTGACTGCAAAATTTTGTGGCTGTAGATGCGACGGTGCAGATGCCAATCCCGGACATGCACACATACACACATTCAGCTTTATATATTAGATGTGTATATGTGTGTATATATATATATATATATATATATATATATATATATATATATACACACAGTATGTATGAATATGTTTATATTTATATTTTTATATATATATGTATATATATATACTGTGTGTGTGTGTATATATATATATATATATATATATATATATATATATATATATATATATATACTAGATTGTGGCCCGATTCTAACGCATCGGGTATTCTAGAATATGCATGTCCTCGTAGTATATGGACAATGATGATTCCAGAATTCGCGGCAGACTGTGCCCGTCACTAATTGGTCGAGGCAACCTTTATGACATCATCATCGCCATGGCAACCATTATGACATCTACGTCGATTCTGTGCCCGTCGCTGATTGGTCGAGGCGAATTCACGGCAGACTGTGGCCGTCGCTGATTGGTCGAGGGAACCTTTATGACATCATCGTCGCCATGCTGTGCCCGTCGCTGATTGGTCGAGGCCTGGCGGCCTCGACCAATCAAAGAGGCGGGATTTCCAGGACAGAGACAGACAGACAGAAAAACCCTTAGACAATTATATATATAGATGTATACGTATATATGTGTATATATATATGTATGTATCTGTATATGTATGTATATATATGTATATATATGAATATATATGTGTGTGTATGTATATGTGTATATATATATACTCTATATGTATATATATATGTATATATATGTATGTGTGTGTATATATATATATATATATATATATGTATGTGTGTGTGTGTGTGTGTGTGTGTGTGTGTGTGTACAGTACAGACCAAAAGTTTGGATACACCTCATTTAAAGATTTTTCTGTATTTTCATGACTATGAAAATTGTACATTCACACTGAAGGCATCAAAACTATGAATTAACACATGTGGAATAATACACTTAGCAAAAAAGTGTGAAATAACTGAAATTATGTCTTATATTCTAGGTTCTTCAAAGTAGCCACCTTTTGCTTTGATGACTGCTTTGCACACTCTTGGCATTCTCTTGATGAGCTTCAAGAGGTAGTCACCGGGAATGGTTTTCACTTCACAGGTGTGCCCTGTCAGGTTTAATAAGTGGGATTTCTTGCCTTATAAATGGGGTTGGGACCATCAGTTGTGTTGAGCAGAAGTCTGGTGGATACACAGCTAATAGTCCTACTGAATAGACTGTTGGAATTTGTATTATGGCAAGAAAAAAGCAGCTAAGTAAAGAAAAACGAGTGGCCATCATTACTTTAAGAAACAAAGGTCAGTCAGTCTGAAAAATTGTGAAAACTTTGAAAGTGTCCCCAAGTGCAGTTTCAAAAACCATCAAGCACTACAAAGAAACTGGCTCACATGAGGACTGCTCTAGGAAAGGAAGACCAAGAGTCACCTCTGCTTCTGAGGATAAGTTTATCCGAGTCACCAGCCTCAGAAATCGCAGGTTAGCAGCAGCTCAGATTAGAGACCAGGTCAATGCCACACAGAGTTCTAGCAGCAGACACATCTCTACAACAAATGTTAAGAGGAGACTTTGTGCAGCAGGCCTTCATGGTAAAATAGCTGCTAGGAAACCACTGCTAAGAACAGGCAACAAGCAGAAGAGACTTGTTTGGCTAAAGAACACAAGGAATGGACATTAGACCAGTGGAAATCTGTGCTTTGGTCTGATGAGTCAAAATTTGAGATCTTTGGTTCCAACCACCGTGTCTTTGTGTGATGCAGAAAAGTTGAACGGATGGACTCTCACCGTGAAGCATGTAGGAGGAGGTGTGATGGTGTGGGGGTGCTTTGCTGGTGACACTGTTGGGGATTTATTAAAAAATGAAGTCATACTGAACCAGCATGGTTACCAGAGCATCTTGCAGCGGCATGCTATTTCATCCGGTTTGCGTTTAGTTGGACCATCATTTATTTTTCAACAGGACAATGACCCCAAACACACCTCCAGGCTGTGTAAGGGCTATTTGACCAAGAAGGAGAGTGATGGGGTGCTATGCCAGGTGACCTGGCCTCCACAGTCACCAGACCTGAACCCAATCGAGATGGTTTGGGGTGAGCTGGACCACAGAGTGAAGGCAAAAGGGCTAACAAGTGCTAAGCATCTCTGGGATCTCCTTCAAGATTGTTGCAAGACCATTTTCGGTGACTACCTCTTGAAGCTCATCAAGAGAATGCCAAGAGTGTGCAAAGCAGTCATCAAAGCAAAAGGTGGCTACTTTGAAGAACCTAGAATATAAGACATATTTTCAGTTGTTTCACAGTTTTTTGTTAAGTATATAATTCCACATGTGTTAATTCATAGTTTTGATGCCTTCAGTGTGAATTTACAATTTTTATAGTCAGAAAAATCTTTAAATGAGAAGGTGTGTCGAAACTTTTGGTCTGTACTGTATATGTGTGTGTGTGTGTGTGTGTGTGTGTGTGTGTGTGTGTGTGTGTGTGTATATATATATATATATATATATATATATATATATATATATATACAGGTCCTTCTCAAAAAATTAGCATATAGTGTTAAATTTCATTATTTACCATAATGTAATGATTACAATTAAACTTTCATATATTATAGATTCATTATCCACCAACTGAAATTTGTCAGGTCTTTTATTGTTTTAATACTGATGATTTTGGCATACAACTCCTGATAACCCAAAAAACCTGTCTCAATAAATTAGCATATTTCACCCGTCCAATCAAATAAAAGTGTTTTTTAATAACAAACAAAAAAACCATCAAATAATAATGTTCAGTTATGCACTCAATACTTGGTCGGGAATCCTTTGGCAGAAATGACTGCTTCAATGCGGCGTGGCATGGAGGCAATCAGCCTGTGACACTGCTGAGATGTTATGGAGGCCCAGGATGCTTCAATAGCGGCCTTAAGCTCATCCAGAGTGTTGGGTCTTGCGTCTCTCAACTTTCTCTTCACAATATCCCACAGATTCTCTATGGGGTTCAGGTCAGGAGAGTTGGCAGGCCAATTGAGCACAGTAATACCATGGTCAGTAAACCATTTACCAGTGGTTTTGGCACTGTGAGCAGGTGCCAGGAAGCATGAAGTGCTCCAAAATCTCCTGATAGCTAGCTGCATTGACCCTGCCCTTAATGAAACACAGTGGACCAACACCAGCAGCTGACATGGCACCCCACACCACTGACTGTGGGTACTTGACACTGGACTTCAGGCATTTTGGCATTTCCTTCTCCCCAGTCTTCCTCCAGACTCTGGCACCTTGATTTCCGAATGACATGCAAAATTTGCTTTCATCAGAAAAAAGTACTTGGGACCACTTAGCAACAGTCCAGTGCTGCTTCTCTGTAGCCCAGGTCAGGCGCTTCTTCCGCTGTTTATGGTTCAAAAGTGGCTTTACCTGGGGAATGCGGCACCTGTAGCCCATTTCCTGCACACGCCTGTGCACGGTGGCTCTGGATGTTTCCACACCAGACTCAGTCCACTGCTTCCTCAGGTTCCCCAAGGTCTGGAATCGGTCCTTCTCCACAATCTTCCTCAGGGTCCGGTCACCTCTTCTCGTTGTACAGCGTTTTCTGCCACATTGTTTCCTTCCAACAGACTTACCATTGAGGTGCCTTGATACAGCACTCTGGGAACAGCCTATTTGTTGAGAAATTTCTTTCTGGGTCTTACCCTCTTGCTTGAGGGTGTCAATGATGGCCTTCTTGACATCTGTCAGGTCGCTAGTCTTACCCATGATGGGGGTTTTGAGTAATGAACCAGGCAGGGAGTTTTTAAAAGCCTCAGGTATCTTTTGCATGTGTTTAGAGTTAATTAGTTGATTCAGAAGATTAGGGTAATAGGTCGTTTAGAGAACCTTTTCTTGATATGCTAATTTATTGAGACAGGTTTTTTGGGTTATCAGGAGTTGTATGCCAAAATCATCAGTATTAAAACAATAAAAGACCTGAGAAATTTCAGTTGGTGGATAATGAATCTATAATATATGAAAGTTTAATTGTAATCATTACATTATGGTAAATAATGAAATTTAACACTATATGCTAATTTTTTGAGAAGGACCTGTATATATATATATATATATATATATATATATATATATATATATATATATATATATGTGTATGTATATATATCTATGCAGACAGTTCTGGCAAAAATTAAGAGACCATTGCAAAATTTTCAGTTTGTCTGATTTTTCTCTTTCTAGGTATATTGTAAATGTATAAAATGTAAATTGTTTTTTTATTCTATAAACTACTGACATGTCTCTGAAGTTCCAAGCAATAGATTTTGTGAAAATGAGAAATGGTCAAAATAGCAAAAAAAATGCATTGCTTGTAGACCTCAAATAATGCAAAAACAAGTTAATAATCAATTAGAAACAACAGTGTGACGTTAACGTATAAAATGGAGTAGGATTTTTCATTTTCCCCGTTATCACACATGCTGTGGGCTCTGACCCCCCTTTCTTTCTTCGCTTCTGCTGCTGTGTGTGTGAATCCCAAACCTCTCATTCCCTCCCACTGTAATAATTATAGGGGATAACTCAGGAGACTCTTTGCATGGAACAAGACAACTACAGGACACATATATTATCACACGGTGATTCAAACAGGTGCAGAGAGAAACTCAAGTCCACAACACTTGGTGCAAATATCAAATGCAGCTCAGCAGTCTATAGGAAACTTCAGAGGAAAATGCAATCACGCAGAAAGTCTATGAAGCACAATTATTCTTGAGGATACTTGACACGAATAAGTCCTTGCTTAGTCCAAAACACAGATAGATATGCTTATAAGGCAGTTCAAATAATATCTTAGCTCAACCAGGGAGGGCTGGGTAACAGTCTCAGGTTCTTGCAGAGCAGCAACAGCTTACATGTCCAGCAAATGCAGATGGAAGTAAACACGAGCAGCAGATGAAGGAGGATTACTGGAACTGGTGTATGCAGCAGGAACTCAGAGCAGAGTAGCAGGATAACCCCACAGGTTCACAGGAGCAGGTATATAGCCAGGAAGTCACCAGAGGTCAGGAGCTGGATGCAAGGCAGAATACTCTAGCACAGACTGAAGGCTGGGGTGGAGTTTTATAGCAGGAAGACACAGTGCACATGAGACTAAAGACGCCATCATGGAAAAGGGCAGTAATGCACAAAAATGTAATAAAAAATGTTCAGAGTCCTTACACCCACCAAAAGAATGTTTATTGCCCCTGTAGCTGCGGTAGATAATTCACCCATCTAGTACCAGCTAAAACTGGTAGAGTCTCTCTCAAAATACATGAGGTTCTTTGTTCTATTATAGTAAGATATTGGGCCACCAATTTGGGCTAGAAAAATAAGGAGTACATATTGCAAATTTCCGTCGGTAGATCTGTCAACCACTGTAAGTGCTAGCAGCTAAACACAACGAGTACAAAGTGCAGATTTCTCCTGAACCGTGTGGGACAACTATAATAAATGTGGTATCATTAGAAAGCTAATTTAAAAATAAGATAAGTGAGGTGTGTGCCGTACCTCTGCTAGATTCGCAAGCCAAGTTATGAGAATTATAAGTATTGCTGGTAAAATCTGTAACTTTGAGGAGATGGGAGGGTGCAGGTAAACCAGCCCCTTTAGTGATGTCACAAGCCTGCAAGTATAAGGCACGGCACTCAACCCAACCTTCATTCTTGCCTGAGCAGCTGTTACAGCAGGTCCCTCTGATGAACTGGGACATTTGGCTCCGCCCACTGGCCGGTTCTGTTTTAATCCTTGTTTTTTTTTTATAATTGCTGTACATACTTTAAATTGTCTCATCTTTAGTGTTGATCGATACCTTCCGATATCAAGAAGTATCGGTATCGGATTGGATCGGCCGATATCCAAAAAATATCGAATATCGCCGATACCGATACCCGATACCAATGCAAGTCAATGGGACACAAATATCGGAATGTAAATAAGCCCTTTCTGTTCTTCTACATCCTGTTCCGGAGGGGGTAAGAGTGTGGGCGGTGCGTGGGTGGACACTGTGCGTGTCTGTGTGTGCAGGCGGGGTCTGTGCGGGCCTGCCGGGGATCTGTACGGGCATCTCGGGGGTCTGTGCGTGCCTGCCGGGGCTCTGTGCGGCCTGCCGGGGCTCTGTGCGGCGTGCTGTTATGACCCCAATGGCAGAGGGTCTCAGAAATAATTACTGAGTCTGCAAACACAAAAAAAACCAGCTCATAGGGCAGTGGTAACTGAGCTGACCATATATCTAATCCTAGCACCACAAATAGCAGCAGCCGGGGAACGTGCCTACGTTGGTTCTAGACGTCTCGCGCCAGCCGGAGAACTAACTAACCCTAGAAGGGAAAAGAAAGACCTTTCTTGCCTCCAGAGAAAAGACCCCAAAAGTTGGATACAAGCCCCCAACAAATAATAACGGTGAGGTAAGAGGAAAAGACAAACGTAAGAATGAGCTAGGTATTTAGCAAAGAGAGGCCCACTAGCTAATAGCAGAATATAGTAAGATGACTTATATGGTCAGCAAAAACCCTATCAAAATATCCACGCTGGATATTCAAGAACCCCCGAACCGTCTAACGGCCCGGGGGGAGAACACCAGCCCCCTAGAGCTTCCAGCAAGGTCAGGAATCACATTTAGTACAAGCTGGACAAAAATGAGAGCAAGCAAATAACCAAAAAACAAAGAAGTAGGACTTAGCTTAATTTTGCACGAACCCGGACCAGCAGACAGCAGCAAACAGAAAGGATCTGATTACAACGATGCCAGGCACTGGACTAAGGATCCAGGAAGTTTATATAGCAACACCCCTGGACTAACGACCCAGGTGGGTGCCAAACTGAGGAAAGACAATCCCAGAGTCATATCACTAGTAACCACAAGAGGGAGCCAAAAAGTCTAATTCACAACAGTACCCCCCCTTAAGGAGGGGTCACCGAACCCTCACCAAGACCACCAGGGCGATCAGGATGAGCAGCGTGAAAGGCACGAACTAAATCGGCCGCATGCACATCAGAGGCAACCACCCAGGAATTATCTCCTGACCATAGCCCTTCCACTTGACCAGATACTGAAGCCTCCGTCTGGAGAGACGAGAATCCAAGATCTTCTCCACCACGTACTCCAACTCGCCCTCAACCAACACCGGAGCAGGAGGCTCAACAGAAGGAACCACAGGCACAACGTACCGCCGCAACAAGGACCTATGGAACACGTTGTGAATGGCAAACGACACCGGAAGATCCAAGCGAAAGGACACAGGATTAAGGATTTCCAATATCTTGTAAGGACCGATGAAGCGAGGCTTAAATTTAGGAGAGGAGACCTTCATAGGAACAAATCGAGAAGACAGCCATACCAAATCCCCAACACGAAGTCGGGGACCCACACCGCGGCGGCGGTTGGCAAAACGCTGAGCCTTCTCCTGTGACAACTTTAAGTTGTCCACCACATGATTCCAGATCTGCTGCAACCTATCCACCACAGAATCTACCCCAGGACAGTCAAAAGGCTCCACATGTCCCGAGGAAAAACGAGGGTGGAAACCAGAGTTGCAGAAAAATGGCGAAACCAAAGTAGCGGAACTAGCCCGATTATTAAGGGCAAACTCAGCCAACGGCAAGAAGGTCACCCAATCATCCTGATCTGCCGAAACAAAACACCTCAAATAAGCCTCCAGAGTCTGATTAGTTCGCTCCGTTTGTCCATTAGTCTGAGGATGAAAGGCAGACGAAAACGACAACTCAATGCCCATCCTAGCACAAAAGGATCGCCAGAACCTGGAAACAAACTGGGATCCTCTGTCAGACACAATATTCTCAGGAATGCCGTGTAAACGAACCACATTCTGAAAGAACACAGGAACCAGATCGGAAGAGGAAGGCAGCTTAGGCAAAGGCACCAAATGGACCATTTTAGAAAAGCGATCACATACCACCCAGATGACAGACATGCCCTGAGACACCGGGAGATCTGAAATGAAATCCATGGAAATGTGTGTCCAAGGCCTCTTCGGGACAGGCAAGGGCAAGAGCAACCCGCTGGCACGAGAACAGCAAGGCTTAGCTCGAGCACAAGTCCCACATTACTGCACAAATGACCGCACATCCCGTGACAGGGAAGGCCACCAAAAGGACCTAGCCACCAGATCTCTGGTGCCAAAAATTCCCGGATGCCCTGCCAACACCGAGGAATGAACCTCGGAAATGACTCTGCTGGTCCACTTATCAGGAACAAACAGTCTGTCAGGTGGACAAGAGTCAGGTCTACCAGCCTGAAATCTCTGCAACACACGTCGCAAATCAGGAGAAATGGCTGACAAGATAACTCCCTCTTTAAGAATACCAACTGGTTCTGCGACTCCAGGAGAGTCAGGCACAAAGCTCCTTGAAAGAGCATCAGCCTTCACATTCTTTGAACCTGGTAAATACGAGACCACAAAGTCAAAACGGGAGAAAAACAATGACCAGCGGGCCTGTCTAGGATTCAGGCGTTTAGCAGACTCGAGATACATCAAATTTTTGTGATCAGTCAAGACCACCACACGATGCTTAGCACCCTCGAGCCAATGACGCCACTCCTCAAATGCCCACTTCATGGCCAGCAACTCCCGATTGCCAACATCATAATTCCGCTCAGCAGGCGAAAACTTCCTAGAGAAGAAAGCACGTGGTCTCATTACCGAGCAACCAGGGCCTCTCTGCGACAAAACGGCCCCTGCCCCAATCTCAGAAGCATCCACTTCGACCTGAAAGGGAAGTGAGACATCAGGCTGGCACAAAACAGGCGCCGAAGTAAACCGGCGCTTCAACTCTTGGAACGCCTCCACGGCTGCAGGAGCCCAGTTAGCAACATCAGAACCTTTCTTGGTCATATCCGTCAAAGGTTTAACAACGCTAGAAAAATTAGCGATAAAACGACGGTAGAAGTTAGCAAAACCCAAGAACTTCTGAAGACTCTTAACTGACGTGGGTTGAGTCCAATCATGAATAGCTCGGACCTTGACTGGGTCCATCTCCACAGCAGAAGGGGAAAAAATAAACCCCAAAAAGGGAACCTTCTGTACTCCAAAGAGACACTTTGAGCCCTTAACAAACAAAGCATTCTCACGCAAAACCTGAAACACCATCCTGACCTGCTCCACATGTGAGTCCCAATCTTCAGAGAAAACCAGAATATCATCCAGATAAATAATCATAAATTTATCCAGATACTTCCGGAAAATATCATGCATAAAGGACTGAAACACTGAGGGAGCATTAGAGAGCCCAAAAGGCATCACCAAGTACTCAAAATGACCTTCGGGCGTATTAAATGCAGTCTTCCATTCATCTCCTTGCTTAATGCGCACAAGGTTGTACGCACCACGAAGATCTATCTTGGTGAACCACTTGGCACCTTTAATCCGGGCAAACAAGTCCGACAACAGAGGCAAAGGATACTGAAATTTAACAGTGATTTTATTCAGAAGCCGATAATCAATACAAGGTCTCAAAGATCCGTCCTTCTTGGCCACAAAAAAGAATCCCGCACCAAGAGGGGAAGAGGATGGACGGATATGCCCCTTCTCCAGAGACTCCTTGATATACGAACGCATTGCGGCATGCTCAGGTACAGACAGATTAAATAGTCTTCCCTTAGGAAATTTACTACCTGGAATCAAATCTATGGCGCAGTCACAGTCCCTATGAGGAGGCAGAGCACTGGACCTGGACTCGCTGAATACATCCTGATAATCAGACAAATACTCAGGAACTTCCGAAGGAGTAGAGGAAGCAATAGACACCGGCGGAGAATCAGCATGAATTCCCTGACAGCCCCAACTTGACACAGACATTGCCTTCCAATCCAAGACTGGATTGTGGGTCTGTAACCATGGCAGACCCAAAACGACCAAATCATGCATTTTATGCAGAACAAGAAAACGAATCACCTCCCGATGTTCAGGAGTCATGCACATGGTTACCTGCGTCCAAAACTGCGGTTTATTTTCCGCCAATGGCGTAGCATCAATACCTCTAAGAGGAATAGGATTTACCAACGGTTCAAGAACAAAACCACAGCGCTTGGCAAATGACAGATCCATAAGACTCAGGGCGGCGCCTGAATCCACAAACGCCATAACAGGGTAAGAAGACAATGAGCAAATTAAAGTCACAGACAAAATAAATTTAGGTTGCAAATTACCAATGGCGACAGGACTAACAACCCTTGTTAGGCGTTTAGAGCATGCTGATATAACATGTGTAGAATCACCACAGTAAAAACACAACCCATTCTGATGTCTATGATTTTTCCGCTCATTTCTAGTCTGAATTCTATCACATTGCATTAAATCAGGTGTTTGTTCAGACAACACCACCAGAGGATTAGCGGTTTTGCGCTCCCGCACACGCCGGTCAATTTGAATAGCCAGCGCCATGGAATCGTTCAGACTTGTAGGAATGGGGAAACGCACCATCACATTCTTAATGGCTTCAGAAAGGCCATTTCTGAAATTTGCGGCCAGAGCACACTCATTCCACTGAGTAAGCACGGACCATTTCCGAAATTTTTGGCAATACACTTCAGCTTCATCCTGGCCCTGAGAAATAGCCAGCAAGGCTTTTTCTGCCTGAACTTCAAGATTGGGTTCCTCGTAAAGCAATCCGAGCGCCAGAAAAAACGCATCAATATTTGCCAATGCCGGATCTCCTGGCGCTAGCGAGAAAGCCCAATCCTGAGGGTCGCCCCGTAAAAAAGAGATAACAATTTTAACTTGCTGAGCTGAATCTCCAGATGAACGGGGTCTCAGAGATAGAGACAATTTACAATTATTCCTGAAATTCCTAAACTTAAATCGGTCTCCAGAAAACAGTTCAGGAATAGGTATTTTAGGTTCAGACATTGGACTACTGGTAACAAAATCTTGTATGCTCTGCACACGAGCAGCAAGCTGGTCTACACTTGTAATCAAGGTCTGGACATTCATGTCTGCAGCAAGCACAAGCCACTCAGAGGTAAAGGGGAGGAAGAGAGGAAAAAAAAAAAAAAAAAACAACTCAGAATTTCCTTTCTTATTATCCCACTTCTGCAATGCATTAAACATTCAATGTTGGCCTGGCATACTGTTATGACCCCAATGGCAGAGGGTCTCAGAAATAATTACTAAGTCTGCAAACACAAAAAAAACCAGCTCATAGGGCAGTGGTAACTGAGCTGACCATATATCTAATCCTAGCACCACAAATAGCAGCAGCCGGGGAACGTGCCTACGTTGGTTCTAAACGTCTCGCGCCAGCCGGAGAACTAACTAACCCTAGAAGGGAAAAGAAAGACCTTTCTTGCCTCCAGAGAAAAGACCCCAAAAGTTGGATACAAGCCCCCAACAAATAATAACGGTGAGGTAAGAGGAAAAGACAAACGTAAGAATGAGCTAGGTATTTAGCAAAGAGAGGCCCACTAGCTAATAGCAGAATATAGTAAGATGACTTATATGGTCAGCAAAAACCCTATCAAAATATCCACGCTGGATATTCAAGAACCCCCGAACCGTCTAACGGCCCGGGGGGAGAACACCAGCCCCCTAGAGCTTCCAGCAAGGTCAGGAATCACATTTAGTACAAGCTGGACAAAAATGAGAGCAAGCAAATAACCAAAAAACAAAGAAGCAGGACTTAGCTTAATTTTGCACGAACCCGGACCAGCAGACAGCAGCAAACAGAAAGGATCTGATTACAACAATGCCAGGCACTGGACTAAGGATCCAGGAAGTTTATATAGCAACACCCCTGGACTAACGACCCAGGTGGGTGCCAAACTGAGGAAAGACAATCCCAGAGTCATATCACTAGTAACCACAAGAGGGAGCCAAAAAGTCTAATTCACAACAGCGTGCTGGGGCTCTGTACGGGGCTCTGTGCGGCGTGCCGGGGCTCTGTGTGGTGTGCCGGGGCTCTGTGTGGCGTGCCGGGGCTCTGTGCGGCGTGTCGGGGCTCTGTGCGGTGTGCCGGGGCTCTGTGCGGGCTGCCGGGGCTCTTTGCGTGTGTGAAGGCATCGTCCGATGGGACTACAAGTCCCATCGGACGATGCCTGCAACAGTGACAGTGATTGACAAATTAGCCAATGATGGGACAGTAGTAGTCCCATCATCCGGCTGATGTGTTGAATGTAGAAAAAAAACAAAAAAAAAACATACATACTACATACATACTACATTCATACAATACATTCATACATTACATACAATACATACATACAGACATACAGTACATTAAACATAGATTTTATACTCACTATTACTTGTCACTTTGTTCCCCAAAGCCAGTGTCATCTGTTAAAAAGATTAAAATAACAAACAACCAATACACTCCCTGTCCGCAGAAATCCATGAGTGTCCCACGACGATCTCCTGTAGAGAACGGCAGCATCAGCTGATGTGACCGCTCTCCAGGGGCTCCAGGAACACAATGACAGGAGGAAGCGACGGACCCGTACCGATGCAAGTGTGAAAGATTCCTTAATGAGCGTTGAATTAAAAAAAAAAAAAAATGGAAAAAATGGCGTGGGCTCCAGAGGGGAAAAGCCGACGGCCGGGGGCCAATATTTGTAGCCTGCTATGAATATCAGCACGCAGCTGTCTGCGTAGCCTTTACTGGCTAATAAAATAAAAATGATGTGGGGTTCCCCTATATTTTATAGCCAGAAAGGCTAGGCAGACAGCTGTAAGATGCGCCAATTCCGGCACTTAGCCTCTCTCTTCCCACTCCTGTGTAGCGGTGGGATATGGGGTAATAAGGGGCTAATGTCACCATGCAAGGTGACATTAAGCCGGGTTAATAACGAAGAGTCGTCAATAAGACGCCTATCCATTATTAATCCAATAGTAGGAAAGGGTTAATTAAACACACACACATTAGAAAAAAGTATTTTAATATTCTTCATTTAACCATACTTACCATACTTCAGCACCTGCAAAAAACGTAAAATAATAAACCGTATACTACCTGTCTGCCGTAGTCCAATTAATAACGAGTGTCCCACGATGATCTCCCCTATAGAATAGTGACATC
The DNA here is from genome assembly GCF_051348905.1 of Ranitomeya variabilis. Lineage (NCBI taxonomy): Eukaryota > Metazoa > Chordata > Amphibia > Anura > Dendrobatidae > Ranitomeya > Ranitomeya variabilis. The sequence continues at coordinate 244,223,216 of NC_135235.1, forward strand.
AGGTGATGTCACTGCTCTATAGGACCCTCAGTGACACACTGACAGGAGACAATGGCTCCTGCAATGCATCACTGAGAGGTTACCTTAGGACAAAGTCTCACTTTATGGCAATTGCTGCCTGGGAAAATTTCTCACACAGCAATGCCAAAAGTGAGACTAGGGACTATTTGTTTTACAGCGGCGGAGGAATACAGTGTGGAATGATACCGTCCTCCCGTCATTGTGTTCCTGGAGCCCCTAGAGAGCAGTCGCATCAGCTGATGCTGCCGTTCTCCACGGGAGATCGTCGTGGGACACTCGTGGATTTCTGCGGACAGGGAGTATATTGCTTGTTTGTTATTTTAATCTTTTTTACAGATGACACTGGCTTCATGGGAACAAAGTGACAAGTGATTGTGAGTATGAAATCTATGTTTAATGTACTGTATGTCTGTATGTATTGTATGTAATGTATGAATGTATTGTATGTAGTATGTACAGTATGTAGTATGTATGTACCGTATGTAGTATGTATGTAGTATGTTTGTAGTATGTATGTATGTAGTATGTATGTATATAGTATATATGTATGTAGTATGTATGTAGCATGTATATAGTATGTATGTAGTATGTATGTAGTATGTACGTAGTATGTATGTAGTATGTATGTATATAGTATGTAGTATGTATATAGTATGTAGTATGTATGTATATAGTATGTAGTATGTATGTATATAGTATGTAGTATGTATGTATATAGTATGTATGTAGTATGTATGAAGTGATGATGGGACTACTACTGTCCCATCATTGGCTAATGTGTCAGTCACTGTTGCAGGCATTGTCCGATGGGACTTGTAGTCCCATCGGACGATGCCTGCACACACGCACAGACCCCCGGCAGCCCGCACAGAGCCCCGACACGCTGCACGGAGCCCCGGCAGGCACGCACAGAGCCCCGGCAGGCACGCACAGAGCCGCAGCAGGCACGCACAGAGCCCCAGCAGGCACGCACAGAGCCCCGGCAGGCACGCACACACGCAGTCTCCGCCCACGCACCGTCCACACTCCATTATAGTGCATAATTGCACTATGGGAACTTCCGATTCCGGTATCCGATATCGCAAAAATATCGGAACTCTGTATTGGAATTCCGATACAGCGAATATCGGCGATACCCGATATTTGCAGTATCGGAATGCTCAACACTACTCATCTTGTAAAATCTTAATATACCTTTTATAAACACTGCCTAATCTTTTTATGGAGAAAAAGTTATAATATTTACTAGCTTCGTTCCCTTGCTCTAAAACGTACCCCAAGTCTTCTGAAGTTAATTACGCTATTAATTTGGGTTGGCTATGAACCCCTCTGTGGAGAAATCTGAGCTCGTGGCAGCGAAGTGTGTTCTGGGTAAGTTGGTACAGCTGGCAGCGACGGAACGAGGTTTTATAACCTATTGTCTGGCTGTGACCTGAGCATTTATATTTCCCTCGCTGCAGCGTGCCTGCTAGCCAGTCCACAGTGAAGTGGCCCATCCGGCGACCAATTATCCTAGGTGTAGTTCCCTGACTGACCTGACGGTAAGGGGGGCGCCGTAGAGCTGCAAGTCCTGAAGCGGAACTGGAAAGCGGGATACACATAAATCCCTGCAGTTCGTGCAGTATTGGTGGCAGCACGGTGGGATTCGTGACATATTGGTGGCAGCGGTGGAATAATAGAGCATTAGTGATCTAGTTTGAGCAATCATTTCTCTCACTAAAACTTGCACGGTTCTTGCGAGGTCTCTGCGCAAATAAGTTTGGAGAACGAACTCAGTGTTTATTAGTCCTGAGACAATTGTGTGTACTTGCGATTACCCCTTCCCTTCTCTTTGTTTTTCTATCCTATCTTTTATTTGGCAATCATGGTTGTGCTGGGAGAAACCTTTTTTTAAGCAGCAGACCAGAGACATCCTTATTGCCTTATGCAGGTCACAGCACATTGACTTTGCAGGCAAAAACAAAGACCAACTGGTCGCGAATCTGGTGCAATGGGAAGCCACTCTAGACCACTCTCAGAGCCCAGTGGCCGCAGAAGCCAGCACAAGCGAACATGGTGTTGCAGCAGAGGTCCAACCACTGAATGCCGACCCTACTAGCAACCAGGGCGGATTGGAACCCAATCTGCTGGCGGTCTGGGAACTACTCCCTGCTGACTATCGTGATGGACGTCTGCAGCTGATCCAGCAATAGCAAGCTGAGCGGGAGGGCCCATGAACTGCAGATGGCCCAACTTGGGGCAGTACCATCCTCAACGCGGAGCAGTGAGTCAAGCAACGCTCAGTTACCCAAACCCCGGCCAGAGCACTTTCCTGTGATGGAAAAGGACGGGGACATGGACACTTTCCTGCAGGTCTTTGAGAAAGCCTGCAGAAATACTGGCTGCCTGGGGACAAATGGGCACGATACCAGACCCCAGAACTGAGAGGCAAAGCGCTGGAGGCGTTTGCTGCCCTCCCTCAAGAACAAGATGGTGACTATGAGGCCATCAAGCAGTCCCTGATAACAAAGTACCAGCTTACACCTGAGGTTTACCGTAGAAAGTTCTGGAACCTCCAATGTGGCCCACACGACAGCTACGGTGATGTTGTGCATGGACTCAGTACCCACTTTAACCAGTGGATCCAAGGACTGTCAGTGACCACCTTTGAGCAGCTGGGAGACCTGATGATCAAAGACCAGTTCTTACATCTTTGCCCAGCTGAGGTGGACAGAGAACCCAAAGACATGACGAAAGCAGCGCAGATTGCAGATGCCTATGAGGCCAACCGTAGATCGGAAGTGCGGGAGCCAGTCACCACCAGCTGGAGAGGGGGTAAGCCTGCATCCAACGCCAGTGACCCTGCCAGCCAACACAACAGAGGCCCTGTCCCTGTTGCCAACACCAGACCTACCATCGACCGCCAGTGTTTTTCCTGCAAACACTGGTCATATCAGGGCCTACTGTCCAGCACAACAGAGAACCCCCCCCAGCCAAGGCCCCAGGGCCTAATGCAGCAGTTCTTTTGGTGGGTGGGGTGGTTGGGAAGGTGTGTGACAATGTGCAGCACGTCACCGTGGGGGGCCATGTCGCTACAGGCCTCAAGGACACCGGGGCTGAAAGGAACCTTATCAGATCCGAACTGGTGGCCCCCGAAGAGATCATTCCGGGGAAAACCCTGTCACCGGGATTGGGGGCATCATCTGTTCCTTGCCAATGGCCCGGGTTTATATAGATTGGGGTGTCGGGAGCGGGGTGAAAGAAGTGGGACTGTCTGATAACTTGCCCACTGATGTTTTAATGGGAACGAATTTGGGGAGGATAGTTGCATACTACGTCCCTGACTCTCCTCTCCGATCGAATGATGATGATGGGAAATCGCATGTGTTACCTGACCATACTTTATCTAGTAATGATGCATCTGATAACCAGTTTTTCTCTAGGGATGTTGCTGAAACTGATGTAAATGTGCCAACTGAACCTGATAACCATTTTTCTGCAAAGTTTGATGTGTCCACAGGTGCAGGAGTGCTCAGCCACGTCACTCCGCGGGGTGGGATGGCTGAGGAACCCCTAACAGGAGCAAGCGTCGGTGCTCAAGGAAATGGGAAGGTGCAGGGGGACCGTGAGGAAGGTGATGCCTTGCAATTGGCCAGTGCCACCGATGAAGGTAACTGGCCCATAAGTAGCACTGCTCCTTGAATGTTGGGGGTGGATGGGGAGGTAGAGCCCATAGCAGCGCCGGCTGACGGGTCTGTAGAAATCCCCAGGGAGACAGCCTACGTAGCTGCTGTCACCCGCAGAGTGCCCGGAACGCAGATACCGGTCTGCCTTCCGGACCCTCCTTAGTCATAGTTGTGACTGAACCAGAGATGGACCCAGAGCAGGTCCCAGAGGGTTCCTGTGGGGAAGGGACCCTGACGTCGCTTCTGGTTTCCCTTAGCCAGGAATTTCAGGCCACTCTGCGCGCAGATGCGAGCCTAGAGAATGAGACAACTTGCCGAGACGCCCACCTCCGTGACTGATAAGGACAGGGTGTTCTGGGAACGAGGGAGGTTGTACTGGGAGACAGTACCCGGAAAATCGCAAAAGGAGTGGTTGAGGGAAAGACAGCTGGTCATCCCACAGCAATTCCGGAGTGAGTTGTAGTGGATTGCCCATGAGATCCCACTCGCTGGACACTTGGGGATCAACAAAACTAAGGCCTGGCTGTCTCAACACTTCTATTGGCCCAAGATGGGGACAGATGTGTCAAACTACTGCTGCTACTGCGTCACCTGTCAAAGAGTGGGGAAAGCAGGGCCTGCTCTTAAGACTTCCCTGATCTCTTTGCCAGTGATAGAGGAGCCTTTCCAGAGGATCGCAGTGGACATTGTGGGCCCGCTGGCCGTCCCCAGCAGCTCTGGAAAGCAGTACATCCTTACTGTGGTAGACTATGCTACCCGGTACCCAGAGGCAGTGGCTCTGTCCTCAACTAGGGCTGATAAGGTGGCGGATGCCCTGTTGGCTATCTTTTCACGTGTAGGATTTCCCAGGGAGATGCTTACTGATCAAAGGACCCAATTCATGTCTCGCCTAATGGAGGCTTTCTGTAAGAGAATGTAAGAGAAGCGTCTGGTATCGAGTGCGTATCACCCACACCTGCTATTCGGTTACCGAGAGTTTCTGCAGGCCTCGGCGGGGTTCTCCCCCTTCAAGCTCCTGTACGGCAGTTGAGTTCGGGGACCCCTGGGGTTGGTAAGGGAATCCTGGGAAGAGGAGCCGAACCCTTCTGAAGTGTCCATAGTGGAGTATGTCATGCGCTTCCTTGACAAGATGCAGACTTTGACACAGTTGGTGCATGACAACATGACGCAGGCTCAGGCTGATCAAAAGCACTGGTACGACCAGAACAGCCGGGAGCGGACCTACCACGTGGGTCAAAAGGTGTGGGTGCTGGTCCCCTTACCAAAGAATAAGCTTCAGGCAGCCTGGGAAGGCCCATACGTCATTCACCAGCAGCTCAATCCGGTCACCTACGTGGTCACGTTCGGGGTAGGCAAAAGGCCTTTCACGTCAACATGATGAAGGCTCATCACGAAAGTGAACCTTTCGTCCTACCGGTCTGCAGCCTGCCCGAAGACGGGGAGGAGGACCCCCTTCTGGACATGTTGGTCCAAGCCAAGGCTGGTGGGTCTATCGAAGATGTGGAGGTAAGCGCCTCACTAACCGAACGTCAGCGGTTGCAATTGCGGACCAAGCTGGAACCCTTCTGGGCCATGTTCTCCAACCGACCTGGAAGAACTGAGTTAGCAGTCCACGAGGTGGACACCGGGAATCATGCCCCACTACGGCAAACACCCTATCGAATCTCCGACCAGGTGCAGCAGGTTATGCGCCAGGAGATCGATGAGATGTTACAGCTGGGGGTGTTTCGAAGGTCAAAGAGCGCGTGGGCCTCACCTGTAGTTCTCGTGCCTCAGAAGGATCGGACTACCCGGTTCTGCGTGGACTACAGGGGGCTCAATGCCATCACAGCTTCTGATGCGCACCCAATGCTGTGCATCGAGGAGCTGCTTGAGAGGTTAGCTGGCGCAGAATATCTGACCATAATGGATCTGAGTCGAGGATACTGGCAGATTCCCCTGAGCCCCGTGGCGCAGGAGAATTCCGCCTTTATCACACCCTTTGGACTGTACGAGTCCACGGTCATGCCCTTCGGCATGAAGAATGGCCCTGCCACTTTCCAGCGGATGGTCAACCACCTGCTTCAGGGACTGGAGAAGTACGCGGTGGTGTACTTGGATGACATTGCCATCTTCAGTTCCTCCTGGGATGAACACCTGCAGCATCTCGAAGAGGTTCTCAGGCGAATTCACTGAGCCAGACTATCAAACCGGGAAAGTGCCAGATGGGCATGATTGATGTCCAATACCTGGGGCACCAGGTAGGCAGGGACACCCTAAAGCCAGAGCCTGAGAAAGTGGGAGCGATCATGAACTGGCCCACCCCCAGGACCAATAAACAGGTGATGTGCTTCCTGGGCACTGCAGGGTACTATAGGAGCTTCGTACCGCATTATAGTAGCCTGGCAAAACCCTTGACGGACCTCACCAGAAAGCTACCCTACATCATCAACTGGACCGATGACTGTGAGGGGGCTTTCCAGGCATTGAAAACAGCACTGTGCAACGCCCCTGTGTTGAAAGCAGTCGACAGCAGTAGTCCGTTCTTGGTGCAGACCAACGCCAGCGAGTTTGGCCCTGGTGCTGTGCTCAGCCAGGGTGACTTGGAGGACCAAGAGCACCCCGTGTTGTACCTTAGCCAGAAACTTCTGCCGAGGGAAGTGGCCTACTCCACCATCGAGGAGTGTGTGGCCATAGTCTGGGCCCTGCAGCACTTGCAGCCCTACTTGTACGGTCGCACTTTCACTGTGGTGACTGACCACAACACTCTGCACTGTTTAAATGCCATGTGTGGAACCAACGGAAGGTTACTATGCTGGAGCCTTGCCCTTCAGCAGTGTGACTTCACCATCGAACACATAACGGGAAGGGAGCATGGCAATGCAGATGGGTTATCCCGCCAGGGTGAACCTGCTGAGGAGTGCATGGTGGAGTACCGAGAGGTCCTGCCTCCATAGCACACACCAGAAGGGGGAGGTGTGATGATAATGTATAATATGATTTTTAGTTTTCCCTGTTAGCACACATATTGTGGGCTCTGGTCCCCCTTCTGCTGTGTGTGTGTGTGAGTCCCAAATCCCTCATAGCCCCCACTTCAAGATTTTTTACGACTTCTGTAGCTGCAATGCACAATTCTCTCATCTAGTACCAGCTGAAACTGGTCTAGTCTCTCTCAGAAAAGATGCGGTTCTTTGTTCTATTATAATAAGATATTGGGCCACCAATTTGGCCTAGGAAAATAAGGAATATTGCTAACTTCCGTCGGTAGATCTGTCAAACACTGTAAGCACGAGCAGCTAAACACAACAAGTACAAAGTACAGATTTCTCCGGAACTGTGTGGAACAGCTAGGGTGAATTTGGTATGAATAGAGAGCTAATTTTAATACAAGATGAATGATGGGTTTGCTGTGATTCTGACATGTTCTCAAGCTAAGATATGAGAATTACAAGTATTGTTGGTACAAACTGTGCATCTGAGGAGAGAGGAGGGCAATGGTAACTCAGCCCTTTTCGTGATATCACAAGCCTGCAGGTATAAGTCACTGCCAGTGAGCCCAACCTTCAGTCTTGCCTGAGGAGCTGTTACAGCAGGTCTTATCTCATGAATTGGGACATTTGGGGCTCCACCTACCAGCATGGAAAATGATCTGAGCACATGTAAGTGTTAATTTCTCATTTAGTCCATGTTTATTTTATAATTGCTTTGTACATGCGTTACATTGTCTCATATTGTAACATCTTTATATACCTTTTATAAACACTGCCTGAACTTTTTCTGGAGTAAAACTTATAAATTACTAGTTTCGTTCTCTTGTTCTAAAATGTACCCTAAGTCCTCTGAAATTGATTACGCTACTGAATTGGGTTGGCTTCGGACCCTTTTAATCGGAGCTGGTGGCAGCATACTTGTTCTGTGTATTTGGGAGTCGTTGTGGCGACGGTGGCGTTGATAATTATTGTTCCTGCCTGAGTGGGAGTAGTTATATCGCCCTCGCTGCAGTGTGCCCAATAGCCAGTACATAGCAGGCAGCCTTTCTGGTGACTAATTACCCTAGGTGCAGTACCTAGACTGACCTGAGGGTAAGGGGGACGCCAGAGAGCGGCAAAAGTCCAAACCGGAACTGGAAAGCGGGATATACATAAATCCCTGCAGTTCGTGATATTGCAGCAGCAGTGGGATAACTAAAATAAGTCCCAGCAGTAAATCGATAGGTCAATAGCCTTTGTTTGTGTTTTTATCACATTGTAGCAGTGGAGGGATAACTAAGATAAGCCCCCCTGCACATGTGATAGCCGTGTGCTGGCCAAAGGTCACCCCCGCATCGTGACATTTTGGTGACCATCACGGTGGGATCCGTGACACCTAATAAAGTATTTTTAATTTGGAACCTTGATCTTCTGGACTCCGGCAGCATCCACATAAACCGTACTTTTCTTTCCTTGACCCACAATCTACATTGAGCCTGTATATCTCATGTATGGCGGGTGAACCAGCAGCCATATCTAATGAATAGTTCGCAATTGGTGATGGGCATACCCGCGGAAGTTCGGATCTTGGCGCACCTTTACAAAACAAAGTTTGGTTTGAGACCCACACCTGATCCGAACCCAAATCCCATATAAATCAATAGAGACTAGTGATGAGCGAGTATACTCGTTGCTCGGGTTTTCCCAAGCACGCTCTGGTGGTCTCCAAGTATTAGTGACTGCTCAGAGATTTAGTTTTTGTTGACTCAGCTACATGATTTATGGCTGCTAGCCAGACTGAGTACATGTGGGGGTTGCCTGGTTGCTAGGGAATCCCCACATGTAATCAAGCTGTCTAGTAGCTGCAAATCATGCAGCTGAGGCAAAGAAAACAATCTCCGAGCAGTCACAAATACTAGGAGACCACCCGAGCAACGAGCGAGTATACTCGCTCATCACTAATAGAGTCCTAAACTTCAGGCTGTAAAATGTTTGTAGTTACTGCTAAGGAGCAGCAAAAGGAAGAAAGAACAGGAAAGAGTGTGCAGGACAATTTCTCTGTAAACAAATGTGGATTGTGGGAAAAAAATGGATAGGGCAAAAGAAAATTAGGTGGGGTCCCTCCTATTTCTGATAACCAGCACAGGTAAACTAGAGAGTTGTGGGCTGCAGTTCTCAGCTGTCTGCTTTATCTTGGCTGGTTAACAAAAATAGAGTGGCCCCTTGCTGTATTATTTAAATAAATAATTTTAAAAAAAAGTGTGGGGTCCCCCCATTTTTTTGATAACCAGCCAAAGTAAAGCAAACAGCTGGGGGCTGGTATTCTCAGGTTGTGAAGGTCCATGGTTATTGGGCCCTTCCCAACCTTAAAACAGAAGCCCACATCTTCCAAAGAAAAGACGTATCAATTAGATTGTGCCATTTCTGGCACTTTGACTGGCTCTTCCCGCTTGCCTTGGTGCGTTGGCATATGGTGTAATATTTTGTGGTTGATCTCAACTGTGAATTGACAGCTGAAATCAAGCCCAGAGGGTAGTAATGAGACAATGTATATCAGACAAGCCTATTACTAACCAGTAATTGATTAGATAAAAGTATTTTTTTTATTTGAATAAACACTCCCCCACACTCCCTTGGTCCCACAAAGCTCTGACGGTAATCCAATAAGGAATCAATACCTCCCTACTCCCTCATTTACTAATTTATTCATTAAAAATAAATTCGGGAAGTTAATCCAAAAAGGTAATGTCCCATGACATCCATCCAATCCTATGGAGTCTTGTTCAGAGAGAGTTTTCGGGAAGAGATTTCATAGTTCACTCCACTTCAGCGGCAGTCGCGGAAATTCTCATGCTCAGAATGAAGCTCAATTGGGTTAGTTGCAGTCAGTGGCAGGAATGAGCATGAGAATTTATTGTGCCTGCTGCTCAATGGGAGTGAAAATGGGGATATTTTTAAAAATTAACATTTAATTTACCATTAAAATATAATTGACAAGATAATAAATAAGAATCCAGGCAGGCATGACACCAATGAGGGCCGGCTGAAGCAATTGTTTGCTGTGAATAAATCCTTGTGTCAATACCACTAACACCTGAAAAATGTTCATGCCTAAATGGGTGTCATACTATAGATAGGTCAATAACCAAATCAAAATAACGGAATGATCTGGCCCAATGCAAACAAAAGGACCTCTGACATCGGTCTTCACATTTTCATATGGAAGTGTGAGCATCTAAAGTGCTATTTTCATTCCCCGTCATAAATTAGGACCATGATGTCATTCAGAAAAAACAATCACCGCCTCCCAACGTGTTTCATCCCTCTTGGGAGTAATCAGGGGATATGGCAGCCAGGGTGGAGGTCTTAGCCATTCCAAGCAGCAGTCAGAGCCTCCTGTCAAGTAAATGCCTGCAGTACAGGTAAATAGAGGCATCATTCCTGGGCAAGACCTCTACTTCTGGTCGTCTGATTCCTAAACCCTCCTAACAGTGAAACGCAAGCAAATCTGCTCACGTGATCACAGTGGACTCACATCCGCCACACCACCAGTGCATGGAACACAGGTGAACCGCATGCATCACGTCCGGTGTGAGGACACTGTCAACCACCACTGGTCGCAGTGAACCACATTTGTCATATCCAATGTGCGGACACTGTCAGACACCACTGATCGTGGTGAACCGCATATGTCACATCCAGTGCGTGGACACCGAGTCACCACTGATCACGGTGAACTGCATGCATCATGTCAGGTGCACGGTCATCCTGTAGATGGTGTTATGGTGACCAGGGGTACGTATTCAAAACAATCATTTGTTGGGTCTCTAAATGTCCGGTGGTGCTGGGTGTGAATCCAATAGATACGGAAAGGCCTGAGCAGCCGCACCTGCCGACAATTTTAGTACATGTCTAACCAGCGTCGGGGCCCATCTTGGGGCCCATCATGTTTAAGGGATACTAGCTGCAGAGTCTTCCCATAGCTTCCATCTAGTTAAGCAGATAATCGGGGAATTTTTTCCAACTACACTGCTCAAAAAAAAAAAAGGGAACACTAAAATACCACATCCTAGATATCACTGAATGAAATATTTCAGTTGAAAATCTTACTCGTTACATAGTGGAATGTGTTAAGAACAATAAAACATAAAAATGATCAATGTAAATAAAAATGAATATCCCATGGAGGTCTGGATTTGGAATCATACGCAAAATGAAAGTGGAAAATCAAATTACTGACTGATCCAACATCAGTGGAAATGTCTCAAGACAAGGAAATGATGCTCAGTAGTGTGTGTGGCCTCCACGTGCCTGTATGACCTCCCTTCTGTACAACGCCTGGGCATGCTCCTGATGAGGCGGCGGATTGTCTCCTGAGGGATCTCCTCCCAGACCTGGACTAAAGCATCTGCCAACTCCTGGACAGTCTGTGGTGCAACGTAATGTTGGTGGATGGTGCAAAACATGATGTCCCAAATGTGTTCAATCGGACTCAGGTCTGCGGAATGGGAGGGGCCAGTCTATAGCTTCAATGCCTTCATCTTTCAGGAACTGCTGACACACTCTAGCCACATGAGGTCTGGCATTGTCCTGCATTAGGAGGAACCCAGGGCCAACCGCACCAGCATATGGTCTCACAAGGGGTCTGAGGATCTCATCTCGGTACCTAATGCCAGTCAGGCTACCTCTGGCGAGCACATGGAGGGCTGTGCAGCCCTCCAAAGAAATGCCACCCCACACCATTACTCACCCGCTGCCAAACCGGTCATGCTGAAAGATGTTGCAGGCAGCAGATCGCTCTCCATGGCATCTCCAGACTGTCACCTGTGCTCAGTGTGAACCTGCTTACATCTGTGAAGAGCACAGGGCGCCAGTGGCAAATATGTCAATCCTGGTGTTCTGTGGCAAATTCCAAGCGTCCTGCACAGTGTTGGGCTGTGAGCACAACCCCCATCTGTGGACGTCGGGCACTCAGACCTTCCTCATGGAGTCGGTTTCTGTTTGTGCAGACACATGCACGTTTGTGGCCTGCTGGAGGTCATTTTGCAGGGCTCTGGCAGTGCTACCTCTGATCCTCCTTGCACAAAGGCTGAGGGAGCAGTCCTGCTGCTGGGTTGTTGCCCTCCTACGGTCCCCTCCACATCTCCTGGTGTACTGGCCTGTCCCCTGGTAGCGCCTCCAGCCTCTGTACACCACGCTGACAGACACAGCAAACATTCTTGCCACAGCTCCCATTGATATGTCATCCTGGATGAGCAGCACTACCTGAGCCACTTGTGTGGGTTGTAGAGTCCGCCTCATGCTGCCACTAGTATGAAAGCACAACCAACATTCAAAAGTGACCAAAACATTGGCCAGAAAGTATTGGTACCGAGATGTGGTCTGTGGTCGCCACCTGCAGAACCACTCCTTTATTGAGAGTGTCTTGATAATTGCCAATAATTTCCATCTGTTGTCTACTCCATTTGCACAACAGCATGTGAAATTGATTGTCAAACAGTGTTGCTTCCTAAGTGGACAGTTTGATTTCACAGAAGTTTGATTTACTTGGAGTTAGTTATATTCTGTTGTTTAAGTGTTCCCTTTATTTTTTTGAGCAGTGTATATACCTGTCCAAACAATCACATGACAAACAAGCAAAACACTCATTTGGTGGGTGTAATGATTTTTACACTTGAGTTAAAATCATCCATAACAGCAGCAGATAATTTTGTATAAACAAGTCAAGTGCTGCCGAGAACAATTATATTCTATTAGCACAGAAAAATTGTATTAGACATGTGCCACATACACACACTATACACGACACATACACAACAGTCACACTAGACACAAGCTTAGAGATGGGTGGACCCCTGAAAGTTCGTGTTCAGGTAGCAGAGCAGTACTCGGACCCAAATCACTTGAATGGGGGGCCCGAATATCCAGTTTTTCCCAGTGTCATATGCATGACAGCACGGCAAACACAGCTTCTGATTGACGGTAAAATCATTACTGTCTGTCAGACAGCTGCAGTTCCGACACTGTAAAATGCAGCATGAGCCTGCAGCTGTGATCAGCGGTATAACGTTTACCACCGGTCACTGGCGTCCGCTGATGGGACTACTGTTCCCCATCCGCCTACGGTTGCTGCTGCTAATAACAGTGAAAGGCGGTGGCTGCGCTCTAAAAAAATATATATAAAAAACACACTGTGGGCTCCCCTGTATTTTTGGTAACCAGCCAGGCAAAACTAACAGCTGGGGACTGTGACCCTCAACTGTCAGCGTTAACAAGGATAGAGGGGTCATCACGCTGTTTTTTTAATTATTATTATTTAAATAATTTAAAAAAAAAATTACATGGGGCCCCCCCCCATATTTGACAACCAGACTTGCTTAAGCTCATTGAGCTCATTAAGGGACCATTGATATAGGTTCCCCCCAGCCTAAAAAATAGCAGCTGCACAGAAAAGGAGCATCTATTAGATGCGCCAATTTTGGCACTTTGCCCGGCTCTTTCCACTTTCCCTGTAGTGGTGACAAGTGGGGATGATGTCACCTTTGTAATGTCAGGTGACATCAAGCCCACGGATTAGTAATGCAGAAGAGTCTATAAGATACCTATCCATTACTAATCCTATAGTTGTATGGTAAATAAAGACACAGCCAGAATAAAATCCTTTAGTTGAAAGAAAAACACAGACTCCTTTAATGATTCTAAATTAAACCATACTCAACAAATGCCCATTTCATTGAATCCCTCATCTCCTGTAATAAAACAAAAATAAAAAAAACAACAATATACCATATTTGTCCATCGTTCTGTCCCGCGCCGTAATCCATGTCTGGATAATAAAGTTTTCAACCTGAACGGCGCCAAGATGCGACTGTCCAGGCTGAGAACCACTGGAAGAATGAGCTGCTGCGAGAGCAGCGTCTGTGACTGGTGGTGAAGTAATTAAGGTTACCAAAGGTCACTGAGGCTGCGTTCCCAGTCAGGCCAAAGAATTGTGGTGACCTCAGTGAGATCCCTGCTAGCATTGAGAAAAAGTTCGACGGTCCAGCGCTGAGCTCAGGGAGTTCACAGCAGTTCACTTTGTGAAATTTCTCCTGGTGAACACTAAGCTCAGTGCTGCACCATGAGACTTTTTCTCACTCCTCACCCTCTCCAAACAGCCCCTCATAACCCCCTCATTCTCCACACAGCCCCTTATCATCATCTTCCCTATGCAGCCCACTCAAGGAACATCAACCCTTTCTAAACGACCGTATTTTTTGGACTATAAGATGCACTGGACCATAAGACGCACCCCAAATTTTCAGAAGGAAAATAGGGAATAAAAAATTATGTGTCAAATGGGGTTCCATCTTACAGTCCGAATTCAGCTTTTCAGGGAAAGGATCGGCACAGTTGGAGGAGTGGTCACAGGGGTCGTTCGGTGGTTCAGGCTGGTGCGGTGGCCTCCAGGAAATCCCATCCCAAGCTATTGTGGTGGCGGCAGCTCTGTGCTGGGGGCAGGGGGGCTGTGCTCTGGGGCAGTGGCAGCGGCTCTCTGTGCTCAGTGGAGGTCCGCCGGCAGTTCTTCAGAGCCTGGAGGCCCTGCACATCTGTTGCTGCCATGCTGTTGGGAAGATGGCCACCGGACCGAGGGCGGCGCATGATCAAATTCAAATCTCGTCCCGATGAGATCAATAGAAGCCGCAGTAGCAGATGAGAAAGCGCTCACTGCAGGTCACTAGTTGCTCATGTGTGCAGGGGGCACCGAGTACGGAATAATGCACTCACTGACTGCTCGGTGCACATGATAGGAATACAGGGCAGAGCAGGCACTAGCGAAGTAGGCAGGAGTTGTGGTGCTGGTCAGGGGGTGGGCCCACCAGAGGATTCTCCAATTTCCCAGAGAGCCAGTCCGACCCTGCGTCTAACAGTTCTGCTTGTAATCCCTGCACTCTCCCCTAACCATTTAGCTGCTGACCTGTATTGATGTCAGGCCTGTCTGGTTTCTTAATTCAGTGTCTTGTCATTTATATTTTAATGGTATATTAAATGTTAATTTTAAAAAAATATCCCCATTTCTACTTACAGTATATTGTCAGTGGGATTGTTATCTTTCGATTTAGCTTCTGGGTGAAAATGGAATAGGTTATTCTGTATACCAGCATGGGAGTGAACTATGAAGTCTCGTCCTGAGAACTTTCCCAGAATGTGACTCCATAGATGGATGGCATGGGACTTTACACTTTTGGATTACTGTCGGAACTTCTTGGATTTATTTTTAAGTAATACATTTTTAAACGAGGCAGTGGTGCAGACTTTATACATATAAAGTATTTTTTCCAGTGTATCTTTTTTTTTTTTTTTAACTATTCACTTACCAGGTTAGCAGTGAGAGTGTCCGTTAGATGCATCCCCATTACTAACCTCTGGGATTGATGTCAATGGACCACAAAATATTACCCCGTTTGCTAACCCTCAGGACATAGTCCAAGCTTTTGCAGAATATTATACCGGCTTGTATAATTTAAAAGATGACCCTTCTACTCCCCAACCGGATCACCAATCTATTTATAAATATCTAGACTCTATAAAATTACCCCGCATTACATCTGAGCAGCTAAACTACCTTAATTCTCCCTTCACAGATGTAGAAATTAACTCGACGATTAAACAAACTAAATCTCATAAGGCCCCAGGCCCAGACGGGCTGACGAATGACTATTATAAATCCTTTTATCTGTTACTGACTCCATATTTGCAGAGATTATTCTCGGTGTGGAGAGACTCAGGTACTGTGATGGCTCCTGGTTTGGAAGCTACCATATCTACCATACCCAAGCCTGGGAAACCCCTCACACACCCTGGTGACTTTAGACCCATTGCTCTGCTCAATTCGGATGTCAAAATATTCACTAAAATTATAGAATCCAGACTAAAGCTTATTATCCCAACTATAATTTCACCGGACCAAGTGGGTTTTGTGGCCGGACGTGAGACGAAAGATGGGGTGCGGCGCATGCTGAATCTGATTAAAATAGCCGAGCTGTCTGGCCTACTGTTGTGAAATTGGATTCTGGGCTCCCCCGGTGGCCACTTGTGGAATTGAACTTGTGTGCATCATCCCCTCTGTTCACCTGCTCCTATCAGGATGTGGGAGTCGCTATATAACCTTGCTCCTCTGTCAGTTTCTTGCCGGTCAACAATGTAATCAGAAGCCTTTCTGTGCATGTTCCTGCTACTAGACAACTCCCAGCTAAGTTGGACTTTTGTCCTTGTGTGTTTTTGCATTTTGTTCCTGTTCACAGCTGCTGTTTCGTTACTGTGTCTGGAAAGCTCTAGTGATCGGAAATTGCCACTCTGGTGTTATGAGTTAATGCTAGAGTCTTAAAGTAATTTCTGGATGGTGTTTTGATAGGGTTTTCTGCTGACCATGAAAGTGCCCTTTCTGTCTTCCTGCTATCTAGTAAGCGGACCTCGATTTTGCTAAACCTATTTTCATACTACGTTTGTCATTTCATCTCAAATCACCGCCAATATATGTGGGGGCCTCTGTCTGCCTTTTGGGAAAATTTCTCTAGAGGTGAGCCAGGACTGTCTTTTCCTCTGCTAGGATTAGGTAGTTCTCCGGCTGGCGCTGGGCATCTAGGGATAAAAAAACGTAGGCATGCTACCCGGCCACTTCTAGTTGTGCGGCAGGTTTAGTTCATGGTCAGTATAGTTTCCATCTTCCAAGAGCTAGTTCTCATATATGCTGGGCTATGTTCTCTCGCCATTGAGAATCATGACAGCCTACCCAGTGCATTCCTGTCGCTTGATGCTGAGAAGGCTTTTGACAGGGTGCACTGGGGGTATCTTCGGGCCGTATTGGAAAGGTTTGGACTGTCGGGCCCAATATTCTCAGCAATCTGTGCTATGTACTCGACTCCTTGTGCCAGGGTCTTGACGTCCGTTTTTTTATCTGGTCAGTTTCAGATCACGAATGGCACTCGTCAAGGTTGCCCACTCTCTCCTATTATTTTTGCACTGTGCATGGAGCCGCTTGCTGAACGCATAAGAACCTCTATTAATATCACCGGCATCAGGGTTGGACAGATGGAGCACAGAATTGGCTTGTATGCTGATGATGTTATTCTATCCTGTGTCAACTTGGAGACATCCTTCACAGCTATTACCTTGGAACTCGGGGAATTTAGTAATGTGTCATACTACAGGTTGAATCCCACGAAGTCCTTGTTGTTTCCGGTGGCGGTTCCATGCGCGACCAAGTCGAAAATGGAGGCCGAGTTTCCATTTAAATGGATGACAGAGGGTATCCCGTACTTGGGAGTTATATTGACGGGCTCTGAACAGATTGTCGAGAAGAATTTCTCTAAATTGATCACACAGGTTAGGGCACAACTTGACCATTTTCACATAGTTATGACATCCTGGATTGCCAGGATTAATGTTTTCAAAATGATGATCCTGCCTAAAATACTGTATCTCCTTAGGTGTAGCCCATTAAAAATCCCCAAACATTTGATTTTGAAATTACAAACTATGACATACGATTATATTTTGTCACACAAAAAATCTAGAATCTCTAGGACCTTGATGTACTATCCGTACAAACGGGGAGGGCTGGGAATGCCGAACCTCATGCTGTACCATAGAGCGGCCATACTAACTGGACTTAGACTGGTGGCAGGCGGACAAAGACCATAGATGGCTCCAAATAGAAATCTACTATGCCAAAACTAGATCTACCCGCACGATTCTTGAGTCTGAATCTATTGCAATCACTGATTATTCCCCTACCTTAGCAACCATGAAAATCGCGCTCCACTATTGGAGGACACTGGTCCCTTCCTTGATTAAATTATCTCATGACTCCCTATCCTTAAAAGCCCTTGAGACACACATCCCATTTATTAATCTCCAGCCTTGGGTTGATGCTGGAATCGTAACATTACGGCAGATATTGGGTACAACTGGCCTTATTCCCTTTGACCGTTTAGCCTCCAACTTCCCGAATGTCCGGAGATATTTCTATCATTATTTGCAGATACGTCATCTACTTCATAATTCCCCAAACTCGCCTTTCTTCAACTCCCATTTAAATAACAGGGTTAATGGTTATATCTTGCTGCCTGACTTTGGCCCGAAGGGAATTTCAATATTATATAAAGCCTTAAACGACCCAGCAGAAGATGTTAAACTGCCATATATGATCAAGTGGGAACAGGATCTGGACTTCCTATCTGACCCGATAGATTGGGAGGAGGGACTGGGTGAAGTATTACGGGTATCTGCCTGCGTCAATCATCTCGAACAATTGAAAAAAGTACATCTTAGATGGTATCAATATCCAGTTCAGGTGGCTCACTATGACCCTGCCGGGTCGGACAAATGCTGGAGGGGGTGCGGTCACAGGGGAACTCTGGAACACACCTGGTGGTCGTGTCCAATTCTTCAACCCTGGTGGAGAGACATGGACCTTTTAATTGCACAGGTCTTGGGGATCCAGCTGACTGTCACCTAGGCAGGCCATTCTTCACATCGGCCTGGAGGACATTTCACACATACTTCGAGGTACACTATCACATATTCTAATAGCTGCCAGGTTATTAGTCGCCGCAAGATGGAAAGACACTAATTCTCCCAATATTAGTGAATTAATTAATATGCCAAAACCAAAAGACAAAATATTTGGCACCCTTGGTT
The DNA here is from genome assembly GCF_051348905.1 of Ranitomeya variabilis. Taxonomy (NCBI): domain Eukaryota; kingdom Metazoa; phylum Chordata; class Amphibia; order Anura; family Dendrobatidae; genus Ranitomeya; species Ranitomeya variabilis. The sequence goes on from NC_135235.1 coordinate 244,241,532, forward strand.
ACATAGTGGTCATTCCTCTATTGACCCGCACCACCTTGTTTGACCGTTTACTTGAGTGGGAATAAGTAAGCATATTTGACATGTCTGTTTTTGTGTTTGTAATATTCTTATTCTGCCAGTTTGCCAGGACCCCTTGTCTAGAACTGAACTGCTAGATAATGTCTTGTGAATGCCTATACTCCTTTCCTCCCCCCCTATTCCCCCTACCGTACCTACCCCTCCTCCCCCACCCCCCACTTCCTACTTCTTCCTTTCTGATTGGTTTTGTTTTTCTCCTTACTTATTTCTGGTCATTTTTAGTTGACCTCTGTTACTGTTATTACTGTTTGACGGCATTGCATTGTTTTGGAAATCTTCAATAAACACTAATTGATAAAAAAAAAATATTACCCCGTTTGCTAATGCACCAGAGCAAGCTTGAAGAAGTGAGCAAAGTGCCAGAATGAACACATCTAATGGATGAACCTTTTCTGGGGAGGCTACGGGCTGTTTATATTTATGCTTGGATTGGCCCAGTAACCATGGACCCAGCCTTAGAATACCAGCCCCAGCTGTCTGTTTTACCCTGCCTGGTTATAAAAAGTTGGTTGACCCCCAGGCTGTTGTTGTTAAATTATTGAAATAGCTTAAAAAAACAAAACAAAAAAAACGCGTGGTAGGCCCCTCTAGCTTAAGGCTGCAGCCCACAGCTGTCTTCTTTACCTGTGCTAGTTATTAAAAAAAAAAAAAGGGGACCTCAAGTCTTTTTTTTACTTTAATTTTTTTCACATGGTGCACCAGCCATTCATAGGCATGCCAATACTTAGCATGTCTGTGATGGGGGAAAGTGCCCACACCGGAGTAGCTTGCTAATTGTCTGCCCTGCAGCCTTTCAACAAGCTTTGTTTGAGCTGCCGAGCCAAAAAAAGTGACACGGACTTTCGTGACAAGTCCGTGTTCAGAGTCTGTGCACGGACGCTAAGTATCCAGTACAGACCCCGAACTTTTGCATTCTAGTTCGCCAAATCATTATTCGCAATACCTACTCTACACAGTGGTGTGCCTGTCGACCTTCCCAGGTGATCAAGATTGCCTAAAATTACACTTCTTTTTCAGTATGATGTCCCCATAGTCCCCCCACAGAATTATGGTTTTACAGTCCTCCTCTACATGCAGTAAATGCAACCAGACTGCACAGTATGGAGACATTGTAAGGGCCCTTATTTTTTTGTGGAGACACATTTTATTGTGTGTGAGGATGAGGAGGGGGCTGAAAGGTCATGCTATTGTGTATGGCAGGGGATTTGTGGGGGCCATCATTGTATGTGTATGGCAGAGGGGAGGGGCTATGGGTGCCATTATACTGTGCATCTGTTGAGCTGTAGGTACATTATATTGCATAGGGGAAGGTCTGGGGAGGCCATCAAACTACGAGGGGGCATTATTCTGTGGAGGGGTGACTGAGTGAGTCATTTGTGAGAGGCACTGTTGTGGCTATCATTTTGTGTGAGGTGGATGTTGCATCCACATTCTGAGTGTGAGGGTTTCAATATGGTAAGGGAAGGGGCTGTGGGGAATATCATACTGTTCGGGGACCGGTGAGACCAGGATGAACCCCTACAAACACAGCATGATGACCCCATGGTCTTCCCTATATAGGTTGATGACCCCACACACAGAATGTTAGCCCCACATTCCCCACACACACAGACTGATGGCCATGAGCTCTTGCTACATAATGTACTACTCTTACACACTACGATGCCTCAACTGCTCTCCCATATACAGTATGATGGCTCCACAGGTCTCCCACATGGTATGATGCCCATACAGACCCCTGCTATATACAGCATGATAGCCCCACAGCCCCCACCCAGTTTGATGGCACACAGTATGTTGGCCCTCCACACACAGTACGATAGCCCGTCTTTCCCATGGACAGATGGTCCTCTCACACAGAATAATTACTCCACCCCACAGCCACATTATATGATGGCCAAACAGCTCCCCCTACATAGTGCAATGCCCCACACATAGTGCAATGGTTCCCTTGCCCCACCCGCAGACAGTGTGATAGCCCACATCCCCCTTCTACACACACCTGCCCACCCACCCACACCACAGCCCCTCCACACACACACAGTATAATGGCTCCCCATCCCCTGACAAACAGAATGAAGACTCCCACAGCCCTCCCATCCCCACAGTATGATGGCTTCACACAACCCAAACACCATATGATGGCCACATATTTCCCCACTCCTTTATCGTATGATAGTCCCACAACACCAAAACACAGTATGGTGGTTCCACATCCCCCAACCATCACCACACACAGTATAATGTCCCTGTAGCCCTCCACACACCCCGAATATTGGTTCTGCAGCTCCCCCAGGCAGTATGACACATACACTCACTATGATGGTCCCACATCCCTCTCCACACATTATGATTGCACCATATTCCCACAAAAACACAGTATGGTGGTTCCACATCCCCCAACCATCACCACACACAGTATAATGGCCCCACAGCCTCCTCATACACAGTATGATGGCTCTACATCCTCCTACCCCTACAAAAGCGGGTGCTGATGGCAGTGATGGATGTGGTGACACATTTCTGCTATGTAAAGCAGTTGTTGAAGCTGAAGTGATGCGGATCCTGCTCCGTGTCCAGAGCAGCCTGGCCCTGCAGTGTATGCCGAGCAGAGGCGGAGAAGTGATGAGCTCAGCACCGCTGGACATCTGCGATTCGTGACATTAATGGAGGACGGCGTGAGCTCTCGTGTGTTGAGCAGCGTCATCTGTTGCTCCTCTACTTCTGTGACTGTGGGATGTTAGTCATAACGTATGCCCATGACTCACGGTGAAATGTCGCTTGTTATTCTGCTCTGCTGCATGTGATCAAGGTAGTCATCTCCATAGACATTGTGAGAAGAGCCAACCTTCTCGGCAGCTTCAGGATGCTCCCTGCTGTTGTCACATTCTTAGTTGTAAAGATGAAGCAGCTTCCTGCAGGGATGTTGAGGGAGCAGCTCCGGTCCCACAAGGAGAAGCTGCACTGCAGGTGATGGAAAGACCATGTTCTCCCTGATACTTGGGGCTGTGCGCCCAGGACATAGCAGCGCTTTGGGTACAGCATATTTCCGCTGCGTTCTAATCACTCAGGTAAATCTGCATGTGATCACTGACCCCAGGGCCGTATTTAGAGTTTCTGCTGCCCTAGGCACTTTTAGTGCTGCCTCCCCCTTTGGTGAGTATGACACTATCGGCAGTGACTTTGGCAAGAATCGCTGATGTGAAAGTCGCCTTTTGCAGCAGATCCGGCAGTTTTTCTGCATCTGCCTTGTAACGGATCACTTACGGCAACACTGTGTTTGGCCTCATTCATTCCCTATGGGATTTGCGGCACTTGCTGTGATCTGGCAAATGCGGTATCATACCTCCCAACTTTTGAAGAAGGTAAAGAGGTATAAAGTTTACAGCGTGCGTAGTGCGCCGCGGCAAATTTTAGGCCACGCCTCTGACCACACCCATTTGACAACTAGTCACACCCATATCCACGTCCCAACCACACCCATTTAGCACTGCTGATCACACTGTTTCATAAACAATAATTATAAACAAAAAAAAATATGGCCACACATGATGCTCAATACTGTATAATGGCCACATATGATGCTCAATACTGTATAACGGCCACCACACATGATGCTCCATACTGTATAATGGCCACACATGATGCTCAATACTGTATAATGGCCACACATGATGCTCTATAGTGTATAATGTTCACACATGATGCTCCATACTGTATAATGACCACACATGATGCTCCATACTGTATAATGGCCACACATGATGCTCAATACTGTATAATGGCCCCACATGATGCTCAATACTGTATAATGGCCACACATGATGCTCCATACTGTATAAAGACCCCACATGATGCTCAATACTGTATAATGCCCCACTCCCATCTTGTATGCATGGCTCATATCCCCCTCCTGTATGCATGTGCATGGCTCATCTCCCTGCCATCCCATATGCATGGCTCATATCCCCCCTCCTGTATGCATGGCTCATCTCCCTCCCATCCCATATGCATGGCTCATATCCCCCCTCCTGTATGCATGGCTCATCTCCCTCCCATCCCATATGCATGGCTCATATACCCACCACCCTCCTGTATGCATGGCTCATCTCCCTCCTATCCCATATTCATGGCTCATATACCCACCCCCCCTCCTGCATGCATGGCTCATCTCCCTCCCATCTCATATGCATGGCTCATAGACCCACCCCCCTCCTGTATGCATGGCTCATCTCCCCCCCTCCTGTATGCATGGCTCATATTCCCCCCCCCTCATGTATGCATGGCTCATCTCCCTCCCATCCCATATGCATGGCTCATATACCCACCCCCCTCCTGTATGCATGGCTCATATCCCCCCTCCTGTATGCATGGCTAATATTCCCCCCTCCTATATGCATGGCTCATATACCCCCCCCTCCTGTATGCATGGCTCATATCCCCCCCTCCTGTATGCATGGCTCATATTCCCCCCCCTCATGTATGCATGGCTTATCTCCCTCCCATCCCATATGCATGGCTCATGTTCCCCCCCTCCTGTATGCATGTCTCATATTCCCCCCCTCCTGTATGCATGGCTCATATCCCCCCTCCTGTATGCATGGCTCATCTCCCTCCCATCCCATATGCATGGCTCATATTCCCCCCCCACCGGTATGCATGGCTCATATTCTACCCCCCCCTCCTGTATGCATGGCTCATGTCCCCCCCCCCTCCTGTATGCATGGCTCATATTCCCCCCCCTTCTGTATGCATGGCTCATATTCCCCCCCCCTCCTGTATGCATGGCTCATCACCCTCCCATCCGATATGCATGGCCCATGTTCCCCCCCTCCTGTATGCATGGCTCATATTCCCCCCCTCCTGTATGCATGGCTCATATTCCCCCCCTCCTGTATGCATGGCTCATATTTTCCTCCCTCCTGTATGCATGGCTCATCTCTCAACCCGCTGCTCCCACTCCTGCTCCTGCTCCCATCTTGCATGGCTCGGCTCCCCGTACTCCTTCATCCCCTCTGTCCCCCATCCCTCATACTCACCTTTCCCACACCGCGCCGAACATCCCTCTATCTCTGTCCCGACTCCCGGCGCAGCACCTTCGTCCTGCGTGAGCGGTCATGTGGTACCGCTCATTAAGGTCATGATTATGCCCATAGTCATGACCTTAATGAGCGGTACCACATGTCTTCAAGGAGGGTGGGAGGCAGGCAGGCGGGCGGGCGGTTGGGAGGTGACCCAGGACGTAAAAAAAAAAACTTGCTCAGGTGCCGCCCCCCGCATCGTCCCACCCTAAGCACGTGCCCTCAAGTGCCTAGTGGCAAATACTGCTCTGACTGACCCATTACCGCACGTAATGAATGATAGACTAGCGTCTAAGCTGCAGATAATTGACATGCTATAATAATAAATAATAATAATAATGCTGCGACGCATAGTCCCGCACTGAGGGGGAGTTTACGCAGCATCAAATAGAAGCACAGTGGGCGTGAGATTTCTATAAGTCCAACCACGGTCAGAGGTGCACCTAGGTTCTCTAGCACCAGGGGCAAGAATTCAGATGGTGCCTCGCAAAGCACATATGCGATTTACACAGTCACATGTCATTGAGCTGCTTTCCGTAATTCTCTCAATGTTCACTGAAAATGGAGAAAAGCTCGTTGTCACGTGACCGTCAGTATGAAAATCGCATATGAGTGAAGGGGCCATGTGATGACTGATGGAACCTGCAGAGCTGAATCCTGACAATGAGGATATTACACGCCATTAGGATTGGCTATAGAGCTTCGTTTTATAATTAAACGGTGTGTCCAGGTTTGAGATCAAATTCTGCAGTCATTCTATGTGACTGCAGACTTCTGAATTCTCACAGCACATGCACTGCACACTTTAAAGGGAACCTGTCACCCCCAAAATCGAGGGTGAGCTAAGCCCACCGGCATCAGGGGCTTATCTCCAGCATTCTGTAATGCATTCTGGAATGCTGTAGATAAGCCCCCGATGTATCCTGAAACATGAGAAAAAGAGGTTAGATTATACTCACCCAGGGGCGGTCCCCGCTGCGGTCCGGTCCGGCGCCTCCCATCTTCATAGAATGACGTCCTCTTCTGGTCTTCACGCTGCGGCTCCGGCACACTTTATTTGCCCTGTTGAGGGCAGAGCAAAGTACTGCAGTGCGCTCTCTGAAAAACCAGAAAAAACGTACTATCCTTAAAACGATATTTTATTATTAAATTGTCTAAAATCCCAATAGATAAAACTCAAATGTATGCAATCAACATCAGCCAACTGGGTTGGGTAAGCTAGAAAAATAGGGAGAAAATAGCAGATATGCCTGACACAGTCCCTGTAGGTGGCCCTAAAGTGTCTTAAACCTACCTACCAGCGGAGGTTGGCACCCTAGATTTCGATATGGCGCCCCCGCTCACCGTCGACTGTCCCTCCTTACCCTAGTAGGGTCCTACTTGCTACCCACACCCAGGTACCCACAGACATACACACACAAATTGACCAATAGGTCACACTAACCAAAAAACGTGAAAAAGTGAAAAAAGAAAAAAGTGAACGAAAAATTCTAAAAACACTGCAGACATTGCTGCATAAATGCACTAAATAGCATGTACCCCACAGTTACCTCAAAAAGATTTTTTTGAAAAAATAGATAGTGCAGAGCTATGGGGTACAGCCGGGCACAGTTGGAGTGTGCTCAGTAAAATATTCGGAGGTCATAAGTAGTGAAACCTCTAATAGATGTAACAATAGGTCACTGTCTTTGTTAGTGGTTGATGACCTAAAAATCTTAGACAGACCAATAAAGCTAATGTACAGAGTGGATCCCTAAGCAAGATAGCACCCCTCCGAAAAGGTTAGCAGATATATGAGTACACTCAATGGATGTAAATATGTTGTTGGGTGATATAGATATTACACCCTAAATTGTCCAAAAATAAACAGAACAAAATATTCAACAAAAACCAAAAAACAAAATAAACCCAAATGAAAAGATTATCTGCCTTATAGGGTATCACATGTAGTATTTCTCATTTAGTTTAAGGGCTAATGCACATCAGTATACAGAAACGACTGAGAACCATCCCTATATTAGATGATCTGGTAAACTTTTATTGTTATGAGTAGCATAATAGTCTGCACTCTATATGCCATCCGAGTTCCGCATCTTATACCATAGAAAAAATCAGCAAAATATTGAACAAAATCAGAAAAAAAGAAAAAAACACAAAACAAATTGGTATCACATATAGTGTCTCTCAATTGCGTTAGATTAGTGCATCTACAAGCCCAAAAAAATATAAGACCAATCCCATTATAGGATATCACATATAGTATTTCTCATTTGGTTTAAGGGCTAATGCACGTAAGAGTACAGAAACAGCTGAGAGCCATCCCTCATTACCCTCTCTATAATGGATAATCTGATACACTTTTGTTGCTGTCAGTAACACATTAGTCTGCACTCTAGATGCCATACGAGTTCCGCATCTCATACCAAAGAAAAAATTAGCAAAATATTAAACAGAATCAGAAAAAAGAAAGAAACACAAAATAACTTGGTATCACATAAAGTGTCTCTCAATAGCGTTAGATTAGTGCCTTATAGGGTATCACATATAGTATTTCTTATTTAGTTTAAGGGCTAATGCACATCAGTATACAAAAACGACTGAGAACTATCCCTCATTACTCTCTCTATATTAGATGATCATCTCATATCTCATAACAATAAAAGTTTACCAGATCATCTAATATAGGGATGGTTCTCAGTCGTTTCTGTATACTGATGTGCATTAGCCCTTAAACTAAATGAGAAATACTACATGTGATACCCTATAAGGCAGATAATCTTTTCATTTGGGTTTATTTTGTTTTTTGTTGAATATTTTGTTCTGTTTATTTTTGGACAATTTAGGGTGTAATATCTATATCACCCAACAACATATTTACATCCATTGAGTGTACTCATATATCTGCTAACCTTTTCGGAGGGGTGCTATCTTGCTTAGGGATCCACTCTGTACATTAGCTTTATTGGTCTGTCTAAGATTTTTAGGTCATCAACCACTAACAAAGACAGTGACCTATTGTTACATCTATTAGAGGTTTCACTACTTATGACCTCCGAATATTTTACTGAGCACACTCCAACTGTGCCCGGCTGTACCCCATAGCTCTGCACTATCTATTTTTTCAAAAAACACCGAATTACGTACCGGTAATGCTCTTTTATAGAGCCACGACAGCACCCACTGAGAGAGGGGATCCGCCCCTAGGAACAGGAAACCCTACGGAGAGATAAAAGGGGCGGTCCCCCTCGCTCCCACAGTTTGAGTTACAGAGATTGCGAGGAACCGCCCACAAGTTTTAGTAGGTCATTCTATATTAACATTTCATCTTTGACTTAATCACGTATATTTACAAGAACCAATCACCCTTATCAGTGCTCATATGCAAATTAATATATATAAGGGAGGGAAGTGAAGGGGTGCTGTCGTGGCTCTATAAAAGAGCATTACCGGTACGTAATCCGGTGTTTTCTCTTCGCCACGACAGCACCCACTGAGAGACTTTCAGAGATAGTCATTTGGGGGGGATTATCGTGTTAAGAACTGATCTACCGAAACACAAATCAGTGGAAGCAGATAGATCTAATCTATAGTGACTATAGAAGGTAACAGGCGAAGACCAGGTTGCGGCCTTACATATGAGTTCTATTGGAACCTCTGCTCGCTCTGCCCAGGATGATGCTATCGCCCGGGTGGAATGTGCCTTTACAGTCTCAGGTGGATCTTCCCCTTTAGACGAATAGGCCAGGTATATCGCCTCCCGAATCCATCGGGATAATGTGCCTTTAGTAACACCAGCTCCTTTCCTTTGACCCTGGAAGGAAACAAAGAGAGCCCTGCTCTTCCTCCAGGCGCTAGTCCTGTCTAGATAAGTCATTACAGCCCTTTTCACATCTAAGGTATGGTATTTCTCCTCTTCCTGATTTGTAGGATTATCATAAAAAGTAGGAAGAAGAATTTCTTGAGATCTATGAAATTTAGTACACCTCTTAGGTAGGTAGGAAGGGTCTGTTTTCAGGACGATTCTATCTGGAAATATTGACAGAAAGGGAGGATCTACTGATAGTGCCTGCATGTCACTTACTCTTCTTGCCGACACTAATGCGACAAGAAGAGTAGTTTTGAGAGTAACGTGTTTAATGTGAGCTGAGTGTAGTGGCTCAAATGGGTGACCTGTCAAGGCTTCAAGGACTAGATTAACATCCCAAGGCGGTATGCGGGAAATCTGAACTGGTTCTGACCTCTGGCAGGCTGAAATAAATCTAGTTATCCACCTATCACCCGCTACATTGTGACTATACAATGCCCCTAGAGCAGAGACTTGTACTTTTAAGGTATTAACTGAAAGACCTAAGTCACGTCCTTTCTGGAGAAATTCTAAAATGTTAAGTATAGGAATTTCGTTTGACAAGGCCAATGGATAAAGACTTAGAAACTTCCTCCATACTCTTACATATATAGAAGTAGTGGATCTTTTCCTACTTAATAATAGAGTATTAATCACTTGATCAGAGAAACCCCTTAATTTCAACAATTGCCTCTCAAATTCCAGGCTGTCAACCGTAGACCCTTCACATGAGGGTGGTTGAATGGCCCCTGGAAGAGAAGATCCTGATCCTCTGGGAGAATCCATGGATCTGAGATGGACATAGCTCTGAGCAGGGAGAACCATGGTCTCTTTGGCCAAAATGGGGCAATCAGGATTATATTGGCTTTGTCCTCTCTTATCTTCCTGATTACTGTTGGTAGAAGTATCAGAGGAGGAAAGGCATACGCTTTCTGAAATGTCCATGGTACCTGGAGAGCATCGAGAAAATCGGGTTTGTCGGATTGGAACATTGAAGCGAACTTTTTTAATTGCCTGTTGTCTCTTGTAGCGAAGAGATCTACCTCTGGTAAACCCCATTTTACGGTTATCATTTTGAAGATTCGATGATTTAAAACCCACTCCCCTTGGTGGAGGGTATGGCGACTGAGGAAGTCCGCTTTTGAATTGTCCACTCCTCTGACATGTAGTGCTGATAGAGACAGTAGATGTTTGTCGGCTATAGTTAGGATGTCTTCGGCTATAGACATGAGTGTTCCTGATCTTGTTCCTCCTTGATGATTGATATACGCTACTGATGTCATGTTGTCTGACAGAATCCTTGTATGTGTTCCGTGTAGCTGCGGAAGGAATTCACAAAGAGCGTGATGGACAGCTTTCAGCTCTCTTATATTAGATGAGTCGTCTGACTCCGTAACCGACCATAGACCTTGGGCTACCTGATCTCTCATATGTGCTCCCCAACCACTAGGACTGGCATCCATGAATATTGTGTTTGAAGGTTTAACTACCCAGGGGACCCCACTAACCAAGTGATCTGGTTCTAGCCACCAGGATAGAGATTTAATTACGTCTTCAGAAAGGGAAATTTTACCGTCTAGATGACCTTGTAATTTTATTTCCTCATGTAAAATTGCATATTGTAAACACCTTGAATGAAATTGGGCCCATGGTACTGCTGGGATACATGACGTGAAGGAGCCAAGGAGGGACATGCCTTGTCTTAAAGATATTAGAGGTTTATCTATTACCGACTGTACCTTATTTCTTATTGTCAATTGCTTGGATTGTGGTAGGAAACATTTTTGGCTTATGGAGTCTATTATAATTCCCAAGAATGTTTGTCGAGTAGTTGGAAGAAGTCTAGACTTTTCCCAATTCACCAACCACCCTAGCCTCTGCAGGGACGAGACCATATTACACAATCGTTGGTGACATTGTGAAGGGGAACTTCCTACCACTAAAAGATCATCAAGGTACGGAATTATGAGGGTATCTTTTACTCTTAGGTATGACATTACTTCCGACATTAACTTAGTGAATACCCTTGGAGCTATTGATAGTCCAAAGGGCATTGCTGTATACTGAAAGTGTCGTATACGTCCATTCAACACAATCGCCACGCGGAGATATTGTTGATGTTCTATAAAAATTGGCAGATGGTAATACGCATCTTTTAGGTCGAGTACCGTCATAAAACAATGGGGAGACAACAGTTTTATGGTGGATCGGATAGACTCCATTTTAAAGGTTTGATTCTGCAAAAAGGTGTTCAATTTTTTAAGGTTCAATATGGTTCTGAAAGATCCATCTGGCTTTGGGATTAAAAATAGAGGGGAATAGAACCCCTTTTTTTGCTGAAGAAATGGGACTTCCACCAAAACCCCTTTGGCTAGAAGGTTCATTACCTCCTGCTCCAAAGCCTCCTGTTGTAACTGGGTTTTTAAAGAAGTCAATAGAAATGAGTCCGGCGGGACTCGGGAAAATTTTAATTTTAGGCCGAAGGTGATGATACTATTTGCCCAAATGTTCGAAGTTATTTTCTGCCATTGATCTGAGAAGGAAGACAATCTACCTCCGACAGGCAGATCTGTTCTAACGGGGTTTTTCCTCAGTTTTGTAAGGGCGCTTCCCAAAAAGTGCTCCTCTCTGTCTGGTGTCTCTAGTGGCCCAGCGATCTTGGTTCTTGAAATCCTTCCTCTTGTTAAACATGGGCTTTCGGAACGCCCTCCTATAAGATGGAAGGTAATTATTATTAGGGAAGCCCTTTTTCCTCTCCCCTGCTTTAGTCAGGATCTCGTCCAGCTTAGTACCAAATAGGTACTCACCCTGACATGGAAGACCACACAATTTGGATTTTGTCTGGGGATCGTCTTTCCAGCCCTTAAGCCACAGGGCTCTACGTGCTGCATTAGTCAGCCCCGCCGACTTGGCCGCTAAACGTATTGAGTCAGCAGATGAGTCTGCCAGGAAGGCTGCAGCACCCCTAATTAAAGGTATAGAGGCTCTCAACTTGTCTCTAGAGAGACCGTTTTTAAGTCCTTCTTCCAAGTCACTTAGCCAGACTAGCATGGACCTAGCGGTGCATGTAGCTGACACAGCCGGTTTTAGGGCTCCCGCACAAGATTCCCACGCTCTTTTAAGGAGAGAGTCGGCTTTACGGTCCAGAGGATCTTGTAGTGAACCTGAATCCTCCACAGGTAGCAGGGATTTTTTAGATGTGGAAGCCACTGCTGCGTCTACTTTTGGGGCTTTTGACCAGGTCGAGAATTCCTCATCATTAAAGGGATAACGTCTCTTTGAAGATGGTGGTAATCCCTTCTGCCCCTGGTTTTCCCACTCTTTTTTAATTAAATTTTTTACTGCTGCTATCAACGGAAAGGAGGGTCTTTTCCTTTCGGACAGCCCAGCGAACATTATGTCCTGCTGTGTTTTAGGGGTCTTAGAATCCTCGATGCCCATAGTGTTACAGACGGATTTCACCAGGTTATCTATACTGTCGGTGGGGAAGCACGTATCTTGATCCTCATCCGAGGAAACATAATCCCTAGAAATATCCGAATCTGCATTCTCTAATTCGGAAGATTGGTCAGATATGGGTGAAACATACTCTCTTGTCCCCTTAGGACGCGTTTCTTTTCCCGAACTATGCAGGGCTTGTAGTTCTTCTCTAATCAACACTCTAATGTCCTCAGATTTAACCGAGGCCTCTTCCCGTAAGGTGGAATCAATGCATGGTTTACAAAGTTTCTTTGTGTAACTATCCGGAAGGGGCTGAAGACATATCGCACACTGTTTGTGTTTCGTTTTTTCAGTACATTTTGCCTAGAGTGTTAGAGAAGAGGGGACAGCAATCAGCTTAATAGGGTAGATGTACACTCACCCCAGTGAAGCGTCTGTGAAGGTACCGGCTGACGAGGAGGAGACTGCAGAGGCTTGCTCTTTTTAGAAGATCCGCTCCGCTTGGAGCGGCTGCTGCTGCTGGTATGGCTGTGAGGAGTAGTTGCGGTGGCCTCAATAGAAGACATCGCAGGGTCCTGTGCCGAATCCATATTGGACGCCGGAGTGTTACTGCCGGCGTCCTTTTCACATGGGGGCCGCCATCTTCTTCCTGTTGAACCCGGAAGTGCTAATCACTTCCGGGTCGCGGCCATATTCCATATGCCCGCGCTGTCACCGGCACCAGCGCCGGCGCCGTCTCCTCCCTCTCCTCGGAAGCTTTTAGCTTATACTTCCGGGGGGCATACTGGGGCTCCACGCTGTATAAGCGCTCGCCGAGGACGGCGCAGCGTTCCCCAACTACAGCGCTAACTCCCCGCAGACGTTCCGGATGAATTTCTGTGAGCCAGCACTCTCCAGCCCTGGCCTCACAGCGTCTGCCAGCAGAGGGGGGAAGCTGACACCAGGACCCCCGACGCTGCTTCCAGCTCTGGAGCCCTTGCCGTTCTCACAGGTAAACCGCGCAAGCGGCATCCAGGCTAGGCATCCTCTTCTCCGTGGATTCCCATAGGAACAGGAAACCAAACTGTGGGAGCGAGGGGGACCGCCCCTTTTATCTCTCCGTAGGGTTTCCTGTTCCTAGGGGCGGATCCCCTCTCTCAGTGGGTGCTGTCGTGGCGAAGAGAAAAATCTTTTTGAGGTAACTGTGGGGTACATGCTATTTAGTGCATTTATGCAGCAATGTCTGCAGTGTTTTTAGAATTTTTCGTTCACTTTTTTCTTTTTTCACTTTTTCACGTTTTTTGGTTAGTGTGACCTATTGGTCAATTTGTGTGTGTATGTCTGTGGGTACCTGGGTGTGGGTAGCAAGTAGGACCCTACTAGGGTAAGGAGGGACAGTCGACGGTGAGCGGGGGCGCCATATCGAAATCTAGGGTGCCAACCTCCGCTGGTAGGTAGGTTTAAGACACTTTAGGGCCACCTACAGGGACTGTGTCAGGCATATCTGCTATTTTCTCCCTATTTTTCTAGCTTACCCAACCCAGTTGGCTGATGTTGATTGCATACATTTGAGTTTTATCTATTGGGATTTTAGACAATTTAATAATAAAATATCGTTTTAAGGATAGTACGTTTTTTCTGGTTTTTCAACTTAATATATCCTTTCAATATTCTAGCCGGTTTTCTACGCTGGGCCTCTCTGACCTTTCCCGGTGCTTGCGCACTGCCGTACTTTGCTCTGCCCTCCAACCGAATCTCTTGCATTGAGGCCTCTCAGCTGTGACCCGGCACACCCTCCTGGACTGTCCAGGTCACAGCTGTAGAGATCACGGCCATTTTGTTGTAGCCCGCAGGGTATGCTGTGGGCTTTATTTTCCCCTGTCATTGCACACACTGCTCAGTGCGTGCGATGATAGGAGCTGCCAGTAAGACCGCCAGTCAGAGTGCTGAGGGGTCATGCTGTCACATGTCAGCGTTACCCCGCAGCTGTGACTGTCACTCGCAGTAATGCTACCGCCGGTACTGTGTCACAGCGCTGCGGGATCAAGCTGGCAGATGTCAGCGTTAGTAAGTTAAAATTACATACATATTCACATAAAAATAAAACATACTCATCTCACACCAAATCCCAGACGCCTTTGTCTCCTAGAAATAATGTAAAATAATAAACCAACCTTTACTCAACTTTCCGCCATAGTCCAGATTGTCCCATGGTGATCTCATACGTAGAAAAAGTCACATCAGGAGATGTGACCGCTCTACCCGGCCGCAGGCGATATACTATGGGAGGAATTACCTCCTGTCAGTGTATCACTGCGCCGCCGTGAGAGTTCACCGGAGTTCATCAGCTCTGGTGCTTAACGGCACCGCTGTGTGAGAACTTTCCCACACAGCAGTGGTGCCATAAGGGAGATCACCGGAGCTGATGAACACCGGTGAACTCTCACTGCAGCTCAGTGATACACTGCGGGAGGAATTACCTCCTGTCAGTGTATCGCCAGCTGTCTTTGAGAGCAGTCACATCAATGATGTGATGCTCTCAAAGTGATAAGGATCGTCGCGGAACATTATGGATTACCTTCTCGGTGGACAGGTAAGGAATATTTCTGGTTTATTATTTTATTTTTGTTGCAGGAGACGAGGGCGTCGGTAGATTAGGAGTTCAGTAAGTATGGATTAAATAAGATTATTAAAGGAGTCTGTGATTATTTGAAATAAAAGAGTTTGTTCTGGCTGTGTCTTTATTTTACATGTAACTATAGGATTAGTAATGGAGAGGTGTGTTATAGACACCTATCCATTACTAAGCTGTAGGCTTGATGTCACCTGACAATATAAAGGTGACATCAACCCCACAAATATGAACCCCACTTGCCACCTGTCACGGATTCCGCCGTGCTGCCACTAATATGTCACGGATCCCACCGGCTATGTCAGGGATCCCACCAATATGTCACGAACTGGGGTTGTTTTGGTTGCCCCTGGTTCCTTCTGAAGGGGATTTATCTATATCCCACTTCCCTGTTCCAGTTTGGAACTTGCATCTCTCTGGCGCCCCCTTACGCTCAGGTCAGGGTACTGCACTTAGGGTAATTAGTCGCCAGAAAAGCTGCCTGCAATGTACTGGCTATTGGGCACGCTGCAGCGAGGGCGATATAATTACTCCCACTCAGGCGGGAACAATAATTATCAATGCCGCCATCGCTACAAAGCCTCCCAAACACACAGAACAAAGTATGCTGCCACCAGCTCCGATTCTCTTAATTCTTAAAGGGTCCGGAGCCATCCCAAATCAGTAGCGTAATTCACCTCAGAGGACGCGACAGTTCGTTTTTAGAGCATGGAGAGACAAGCTAGTCATTTGATATTTAACTCCAAAACAAAGTAGGCAGTGTTTACAAAGTATAAAAAGATATTCTAAAGACAAATCATGTGTACATTACAATTACAAATAAAAGAAGGATTAAAATTAAAAAAACACATAGCGTTCAGATCATTTCACCGCCTGTTTGCCCATGTGTTCAGGAGATACATCAAGATGCATGTCACATCTATAGAGCAGCTGGACCACGGGCAAAAAGACTTCAGAAGACTTCTCGCTTCACTACTTGTTTCTTAGCCTAAAACCCAGGCACTCCCCCTGCGGTGACATCACTTAGGGGCTGAAACCTCCCCTTTACTTAGACTTAGGAAAACTATTTTTTATGCTTAGCTCGCTGTAGGAATCTCGTTTCCGGAATACACCCACATCACGAGGTGCGCCACGTCGGGGCGATTCTTTTAAGTGTAAACACGGAGCAATTACCTGAACTGTTTACTGAGAAATCCGCACTTTGTCCTCGTTACGTTTAGTTGCTAGCGGTTTCAGGTAGTGATAGATCTATCGATGGACATCCAGAATATACAATTCTTATATCTCTAGCCCGGATCGGTGCCAGAATATGTCACTTTAATAGAACAAAGAATCTCATGGTGGCTACACCAGTTTCAACTAGTACCATGTGGGAGGGGGAATGAGTAGTTTTAGGGAGACTGCGCTGCCTGCAGCATGGAACCATAAAAATTCTTCAGGGAGGGGTTTAGGATTCACACACACAAGCAGCAGGCAGAGAGAGAAGAGGGGGGGTCAGAATGGCCCACAACGTGTCTGGAAAGCCATGTAACTTTCTGAAACTAAACTCACAATATGACATTTCTACATTATCATGAAACCACCGCTACAGGGCAAGTGGGAAGAGCGAGGCTAAGCGCCAGATGAGGGTGTCAGGCTGAGTGTGAGTGTGAGCGTCAGCGTCAGATTGTGAGCGTCAGCATCAGAGTGTGAGTATCAGAGTGTGAGCATGTGAGTGTGACCGTGATACAGCGAGCAGCACCAACTAACAGAATCTTTGCTGCCTGCCATCCTTGGTGACCATCTACTTGTCAGTATAACTTTGCAGTCACCAACAAAATGGCTCCGCACTGTGTTCCTAAATGTCATCCTCTCTTATCCCTTAGCAAAACACCCAGAAGGGGAGGAAAGGAGAGACATCACACATGTGAGCAGATTTAGCCCATAATTACTGCAGTGCAGTAATGTGAGCTAATTGTACATTAGGTTTTGTGTCAAATTTCAGGAGCTGCTCACCCTAGTGTTTAAAAGAGGAAATATCCAACTTTTAAAATATCTTTTTCATATTTTACTAAATTATAAACAAATGATAATATTTTTCAAGATAATTTAAACATTAACTCTTTACATTTTTTCAATTGCTGAAAAAAACAAATTTGATGGCACCTTCCCTTTAACCCCTTGGTGACAGAGCCAATTTTCACCTTAATGACCAGGCCAATTTTTACAATTCTGACCACTGTCACTTTATGAGGTTATAAGAGGAAATGAAGCGTGGTCTGGGGGAGCACTGGGGAATAATCCTGTCGGCAGGTAAGGGGAGTTACATGCGGTCCATCTGTAGCAGCTCCAGCTGTGTCCCCCCGAAGGAGGGATGGAGCAGAACGCTCAGATGAAAGTCGCAGTGGACCAGTGGTGAAGAAAATAGAAACCTTTAATCCATCAGGTAGTAACTGATGAAGACGGTGATATGTCGTTGAAACACGTTGTGGATTAAAGGGAATCTGTCACATACTTTTTCGTCTATAAAGCTTCGGCCACCGCCATCAGGGGCTTATCTACAGCATTCTGTAATGCGCTAGATGAGCCTCCGATGTAACCTGAAAGAGAAGCGCAGGCGCCGGGGACTTTAATGAAGGCACAGGAGGCGGCGCCTGGAGGGGCTGAGTGATGTCTGGGAGGCGTTTGTGTCCGGGGGGAAAAGACATTCCCCCCAGGACAGACTACAGGTATGGCGGGCAAATTAAAAAAATGAATATTGCAGTATTGGAAGGGACCCCAAATAATAGAGCCACCTTGACAGAATGCAGCATTAGTGCTGCACAAGATGGCTCTTTTAGTTAAAAACGCCAGGGGGGGGACGGTGACAGGTTCCCTTTAAAGGGCCCCCTGTGACTTTCATCCGAGTGCTCTACATACTGCGTTGCTATTTTTTTTCTTCACACTTCATGAGATTATAGCTCTGGAACGCTTCAACGGATCCCACTGATTTTGAGATTGTTTTTCCTGACATATTGTACTTCATGTTAGTTGTAAAATTTATTCAATATGACTTGATTATTTATGAAAAAAAAAGAAATTTGGCAAAAATTTAGAAAATTTTACAATTTTCAAATGTAATTTTTCATCCCTTAAAATCAGAGAGTCATATCACACAAAATAGTTAATAACTAACATTTCCCAAGTCTACTTTACATCAGCACAATTTTGGAATTGTCAGGAAGTTAAACAGGTTAAAAGTTGACCAGCGATTTCTAATTTTTCCAGCAAAATTTACAAAAACATTTTTTTTTAGGGACCACCTCATATTTGAAGTGAGTTTGGGGGGTTAATATAACAGAAAATACCCATAAGTGACACCATTCTAAAAACTGCAACCCTTAAGGTGCTCAAAACCACACTCAATAAGTTTATTAACCTTCAGGTGCTTCACGAGAACTAAAGCAATGTGGAAGGAAAAAATGGACATTGTACTTTTTTCACAAAAAATTTACTTTGGAACAAAACTTTTTTATTTTCACAAGGGTATCAGGAGAAAATGGAACACAAAATTTGTTGTGCAATTTCTCCTGAGTATGCTGATACCCAGTATGTGAGGAAAAGCCACTGTTTGAGTGCATGGCAGGGCTCAGAATGGAGGGAGCACGGTTTGACTTTTTGAACACAAAATTGGCTGGATAGTGGGTGCCATGTCGCGTTTGGAGAACCCCTGATGTATCTAGACAGTGGAAACCCCCCAATTCTAACTCCAACTCAGCCCTAAGCCCAACCCTGACCCCAACACATCCCTAACCCCAACCTTAGCCCCAGCCCTAGCTCTAACCCTAACCCTAGCTCTAACGCTAGCCCCAACCCTAACCCTAGCTATAACCACAACCCTAGTGCCAAGCCTAACCCTAGCTCTAACCCCAACCCTAACGGAAAAATTGAAAAAATAGAAATTAGACCTACCGGAAATTATATTTCCCGGAGTCCATCATGACAGCAGGTAGTCCTATTTATCCTCTAGGGACAGGAAACACACAACAGGTTAAAAGTCCCTCCCATTTCCGCCTCAACCCCAGTGTCTTTTACCAATCACTACACCAGGATGGATGAAATTCTATTTCATTGAACTCTTACATACAAATGTTAAACTCACATCAGTTTCAGAATTCAGGGGAGGGAATGTAATGGTGCTGTCATGATGGACTCCTGGAAATGTAATGACCGGTAGATCTAATTTCTATTTTCCACTATTGTCCCTCATGACAGCACGACAGGAGAAATACCAAATAAATGGCATTCAAGGGTGGGACCAGTGACTGTAGGACCTTTCGTCTGTAAGCCCATTGCTGACCTGATATCACATCTAACTTGTAGTGTTTACAAAAGGTCGCTATATTAGGCCAAGTCGAATACCTGCAAATCTGGTCTATGGAAGCCCCTGCTCTTTTGGCCAAGGATACAAAAATCGTCCTTGTGGAGTGGGCTTTAATTTTAAGCGGGAGATCTTTTTTCCATGACTCGTATGCTAGTGGAATAGTTGATGTAATCCACCTTAGCAAAGTTAACTTTGAGGCTTTTTTACTCTTATTCTTTACTGCATATTGTACAAATAGATTTGAGTCCTGCCTTCACGTAGCTGTGACCTCTACATACAGTGCATGTAATTCACCCAAACGCTTCACCGAGGTGACTGCCACCAGGAATGCCATCTTCATAGAAAGTTGATGCTGCTGGATTCTTCCTGGGGCTCAAAGGGAGATCTGCACAATGTACCCAACACAGGGTTTAGGTCCCATGGTGGAACGGTCTCTCTGACTGTGGGTCTTAACCTGGTGATGGCTCGAGAGGACCTTGCCACTCAAGGGTGGTCTGCTAAAGGAAAGGTCATAAAGGCGCTAAGGGCAGAGACTTGTACCTTTAGTGTACTAGGCCTCAGACCCATCTCAAATCCTCTCTGAAGGAAGTCCAACATTCTGGGAATGTCTGGGCGGGCTGCGCTCGAAGTAGATTCCCCCACATAAGAACAGAACCTCTTCCATATCGTGGGATAGCTGACGTCACTGGTTTCCTACTCGCCTGAATGGTAGTTATCACCTTGTCTGATAACCCCCTGGAACTTAGGATTTCCCACTCAACATCCTGGCCATCAGGCATAGAAGACGAGGGTATTTGTGCCAGAGGGGACCCTGGGACAGCAAGTCGTGTCTGTCTGGAAGGCTAACCGGATCTTCCAAGGCCATGTGGTGTAAAACTGGAAGTCAACTCCTCATGGGCCAGAAGGGGGCTACCACTATCACTGTGGCCTGCTCTTCAATGATATTCCTCAGGACCCTCGATATGAGGAGAAAGGGGGGAAATGCATACAGAAGACCTTCACAACTCTGAGATAGGGCATCTATGCCTTCTGGGTTGCCTCCTGGATTCATGGAGAAGAATCTTGCCACTTTCACTTTCTTCTGGGTCACAAACCAGCCTATACGCGGTGTTCCCCATCTCCGGGTCAACTGGTGGAATACTTCCGGGTTCAGTTCCCACTCGGAGGACCTAAGTTTTTCTCTGCTGAGATTTACCCTTCACCTTATATTCCTGCCTAGGGGAATGATGGGGCCTACGAAAGGAACGGAATCTCCTGGCTTTTTCCTCCCGGAACCCTTCTTGCCGTTAGCAGCCCTCTCTAAAATGTAGTCTAGAACTGGACCGAAGACATGTGTACCTGAGAAAGGGATGGAGCAGAGCTTGCTTTTAGACTGGCTGTCCCCTGACTATGTTTTAAACCCTAGGCCTGCTGCGCCGAGTTAGAGAGCACATTACTCCTAGATGCAAATCTTACAGACTCTGCTGAAGCATCTGCCAAAAACTGCATCTCCATCTTTAACATAGGGAGAGACTCTGATATAACCTTTCTAGGGGTGTTAGATCATATCTGGGTGGACAGATCGTCAATCCAGACACACATGGACCTAACTACCGAGGTGGCCACTCTATTGGTCTTAATAGCCGCCGTTGAAAATTCCCAACTCATTTTCAATAGTCCTTCTGCTTTCCTATCCATGGCATCCTGCAGGCAGGAAGAGTCCTCAAACGGTATAGAGGTCTTCTTTGCCACTCCTCCTTGATTTCCACTGGGTCAAAGGGGAGACGGGCCCTAAAGTCCCGAGGGATGACCAGGCATTTTTCTGTATCTTCCCATTCTTCCAGGATCATAGCTCTAATGAGCTGATTGACCAGGAACACTCTATTTCTTTGCGTTCTCAGTTCCCCAAACATCTCATCCTGAATTATGCAAGGGACCTCTGTTTCTTCCATTTTCAGTCGCTCTAGCCACCTTCAAAAGGTCATCCATATTTTCGGATGAGAAAAAAATACTACTTCTTCTCCCCTGACGGCCTCTGTGAAAAAGTTTCTTCGTCGTCTTCAGCATCTTCCTCCAAGTAGTACGAGTATGGGTATGCTTCCTCCAAGGTTTCCTCCATCTCCCATCTGGCTCTCTTGTGACGGGAGGTGCTTTGGTCCCGCTGTGGTGGCACGAGACTGGGAACGGTGCTCGGGACCTCTTCTCTAATTATGGCCCGCATATCCATTAAGAAGGACACTTGTTCTTCTTTCGGGAATTTTTCAACACATTTCGCACATAACTGCTTTGTGTATGAATCTGCTAACTTAATGTTGCATGTCGGGCATTTCCTCATTCTTTTTACGAAAGAGGAGCTGGATCTTAAGGGAGTCCCTTTACCCTAATACAAAAGGCGGAACATTTTCTATTCTTACTGAGTGACCACTAACGTGATAAAGCAGGCGCTATGGGGTTACTTACGTCGCCCAAAGACTGCTCGGCTGGTGCTTCTGAGCGGGGTGGATTAACCACCATGGTTCAGACTGTGCAGACCATTAATTCTGTGGGTACCCTTTTAAAGGGTCTTACCTTGTCCAGGTGGCCTTCAGATTACCCCCATAGCTCTTTAATGCATTTCTGGTTGGAACGCACACTGCGCCGCACCGATCGGAAGTGCCCCCTCTAAACCGGAAGTGTGCATCCTCGAAAGGCGTCTGGCCGGACACGCATTTCACGCTGGAATGCACGGTCACTCGTGCGACTGGAAGTCAAAGGCTTGTGGCGGCGTGGAGCTGAGAGCCCTCCGGAGAGGGAAGCAGCAACGTCGGGAGCTCCCCTGCTCCTCCGACAAGCTGAGGGACCCCAGTGAGGAATCAGTGGTGGAGCCTCTTGACAGCAGGAACGGAAGAGATCCAGTCCCCTCCGATCCTACTGAGCCCCTGCTAAAGACAGGAGAAACACTGGGGAAGGGGGGGGCCTTTAACCTCTTGTGTTTTTCCTGTCCCTAGAGGATACATAGGACTACCTCCTGTCGTGCTGTCTTGAGGAACGTCCTGTGGAAAATACATTTTTTTTATTTTATTTTTTGCCTAACTAAGGGGGTGATAAAGGGGGGTTTGATTTACTATTTTTTTTTATTTTGATTACTGTGATAGGGTCTATAAAAGTGATCAAAATGAACCAATAGTAAAAATCTCCTATTGTTGCCGGGTGCTGGCCAGCAGATCTTGGCGGGAACACTGAGCATGCTCCCTCCATTTTCTTCTTGGAAGAAGATGCTGAGGGCCATGTGACAGAGCTGGAGGGACCGAAGGACATCGGAAGTACTGGGTGGGCTCGGGGGATCCCATTTCTCTCTTCTCTGATGTGCTAGATCATATCAGAGAAGAGAGAAATAAATGGGAAATCTGATTTTTTTTTTGCGGTCGCCGTTATTCGGTGAATAATAGTGATCGCAATACTGGGGAAGGTAAAAACCGACACGAATTATGTTCTCCGGGGTCTCAGCTACCCCCCTCACCAGTGCTATAACCTTATGTGTCAGCGGCGTTAAAAATGCGTATCGGCGGTCGTTAAGGGGTTAAAGATAGCAGTGTCATTATAATATTCACGAATAAAAATATCTGCCTTACGGTGAGCCCCCGAATAAATAATTGCCCCTGAATATACTCCATGCACAAGATATGACCCTCACACTGTCCCTCTTATGGTACATGCCCTCCACACTCACACTCTGAATAAATCCCACCACCCCTAACACATCTTCGGTGTCTTCAGCACTTCAGCCAAGGGGGAGCACTTACCACCTCTCTCTTCTGCACGCTAGTGACGTCACATGACCTGATCACGCTGCTGGCGTTTCTGTGACCCGACGCTCAGAGCTTCAGTTGTACTCGCGTCTTACAGAGTACAATTGATCCCTGGGAGCCGGCGCGCTGCAGATTCTCTGTGCCTGCTGTCAGCTTGATAGCCAGTTTGGAGAACTGCGGACTTCCAGTACAGGGGGGGGCAGCAGAATGCAGCGACCGGGGAGACACTTCAGACCACTGAATTAGCCGCCTGACCCGGCTAGATACCCCTCTGTCCATGGTGCTCATTTCCTAGGGTGCCAGCACAGGTCAGCAGAGTACAAATTCTGCTATTCCAAATTGTGAGCATTTTAGAGATTGCCTGGAGCGGCCGCATGGCCTCGATGCAGCCTCCAACACTTTATAGCAGGCTCAATCAAGAAAGAGTGACTGGCTACAAATGCAGGGAGAGTATGAGATAAAGAACGATAGGGGAGGCGGCAGGGTACAAAGACTACACACAGGTACAGTGCAAGTGTGGCACCGAGGCACACCAACAATACCATGGCACATGGGTGTCAGTTATACTGCCCACTTCAAGCCTTCAAATGTTAATAATGTCCCATATTTGTACTTGTACATTAATGATCCGATTCTGCACGTCCACATAATAATTGACATGTCACTATCCTGCGAAAACAGCAATAAATAATAATACAATTTAAATGATCCTACCAATTTGTGAGGAACATAGCTCAAGAAGGAATTAAAACATAACTTTTAATACATATGGGTAAAAAATATATGCAAATGGGTGTCACCAAAGACAATTGTCAATAAGGAGTACCACTAGGTATGTGCAAAATTAGTATACCATACAGAAAAAGGTACTAAAAGGGATTTCTATAGGAACACTGGCAGTGATCCAGAATTCCAACACTTAGACCAAGGAACCTGGTTAAGTGACAAAAAGTCAAAACCAATGGTACATAACAAGTACCCAGACCATAATGTGCCTTGGTTGCATTAATATTAGTAATCAATCATTTTGCTGAAAGAAAAACAATGATATAGAGGGATACACATGATTGGGAGAGTAATAATAAGAGAACGATCTCACCAATTTGTAGAAGGTAGGAGAGCCGAAACCCCAGTGGTGCTTCTCTGAAATAATCCGTTATCGCACGGCTTCAGGAGACAATACCCTGTCAAATCCCTGAGGGGCTATTTATAAGCTCAATCCCCAAAAGTCCTGCCCTTACAAGGACAGTCCACAGCTATCCCTACAATATCATAAGCCCTGCACTCTCCCTGTTAGAAGGTCCCAACACGTTTCTTTGCAAGCAGGATCATCAGGGGACTAGCTTGCATGGGAGATAAAGTGCTTCAGTGCTAAAGATAGAGCTGCCACCCTCTATGCTGGACTGCAGATCCTGCTTGCAAAGAAACGCGTTGGGACCTTCTAACAGGGAGAGTAAGGGCAGGAGTTTTGGGGATTGAGCTTATAAATAGCCCCTCAGGGATTTGACAGGGTATTGTCTCCTGAAGCCGTGCGATAACGGATTATTTCAGAGAAGCACCACTGGGGTTTCGGCTCTCCTACCTTCTACAAATTGGTGAGATCGTTCTTTTATTATTACTCTCCCAATCATGTGTATCCCTCTATATCATTGTTTTTCTTTCAGCAAAATGATTGATTACTAATATTAATGCAACCAAGGCACATTATGGTCTGGGTACTTGTTATGTACCATTGGTTTTGACTTTTTGTCACTTAACCAGGTTCCTTGGTCTAAGTGTTGGAATTCTGGATCACTGCCAGTGTTCCTATAGAAATCCCTTTTAGTACCTTTTTCTGTATGGTATACTAATTTTGCACATACCTAGTGGTACTCCTTATTGACAATTGTCTTTGGTGACACCCATTTGCATATATTTTTTACCCATATTTATTAAAAGTTATGTTTTAATTGTCTCATGTCACTATCCTGCAAAACCACATACTACAGCGACAGGAGAGGAGACGTCACCGTCCTCCAATATTACATAGAAAGGAGAGGAGACGTCATCGTCCTCCAATATCACAGATTACAGAGGAGGGAGAGGAGATGTCACCGTCCTCCAATATCACAGATTACAGAGGAGGGAGAGGAGACGTCACCATCCTCCAATATCACAGATTACAGAGAAGGGAGAGGAGACGTCACCATCCTCCAATATCACAGATTACAGAGGAGGGAGAGGAGACGTCGTCCTTCAAAATCACAGATTACAGAGGAGGGAGAGGAGACGTCACCGTCCTCCAATATCACAGATTACAGAGGAGGGAGAGGAGACGTCACCGTCCTCCAATATCACAGAGGAGGGAGAGGAGACGTCACCGTCCTCCAATATCACAGATTACAGAGGAGGGAGAGGAGATGTCACCGTCCTCCAATATCACAGATTACAGAGGAGGGAGAGGAGACGTCACCGTCCTCCAATATCACATATTAGAGAGGAGGGAGAGGAGACGTCACCGTCCTCCAATATCACAGATTACAGAGGAGGGAGAGGAGATGTCACCGTCCTCCAATATCACAGATTACAGAGGAGGGAGAGGAGACGTCGTCCTTCAAAATCACAGAGGAGGGAGAGGAGACGTCACCGTCCTCCAATATCACAGATTACAGAGGAGGGAGAGGAGACGTCACCGTCCTCCAATATCACAGAGGAGGGAGAGGAGACGTCACC
Source organism: Ranitomeya variabilis (assembly GCF_051348905.1). NCBI lineage: Eukaryota > Metazoa > Chordata > Amphibia > Anura > Dendrobatidae > Ranitomeya > Ranitomeya variabilis. Next base: position 244,267,408 of record NC_135235.1, read on the forward strand.
GTCCTCCAATATCACAGATTACAGAGGAGGGAGAGGAGATGTCACCGTCCTCCAATATCACAGATTACAGAGGAGGGAGAGGAGACGTCACCGTCCTCCAATATCACATATTAGAGAGGAGGGAGAGGAGACGTCACCGTCCTCCAATATCACAGATTACAGAGGAGGGAGAGGAGATGTCACCGTCCTCCAATATCACAGATTACAGAGGAGGGAGAGGAGACGTCACCATCCTCCAATACCACAGATTACAGAGGAGGGAGAGGAGACGTCACCTGTTATGACCCCAATGGCGAGGGTCTCAGAGGAACGTGGAAGTCTGCAGAATACAAAAATCCAGCTCATAGGGCAGTGGTAACTGGGTTGACCATATATCTACTCCTAACGCCAACACTAGAAGTAGCCGGGGATCATTCCTACGTTGATTCTAGATGACACGCGCCAGCCGGAGAATCTAGCTACCCCTAGTAGAGGAAAACAAAGACCTTTCTTGCCTCCAGAGAAGGGGACCCCAAAGCTGGATAGAAGCCCCCCACAAATAATGACGGTGAGGTAAGAGGAAATGACAAACACAGAAATGAACCAGGTTTAGCACAGAGAGGCCCGCTAACTGATAGCAGAATAAAGAAAGGTAACTTATATGGTCAACAAAAACCCTATCAAAATCCACACTGGAAATTCAAGAACCCCCGAACCGTCTAACGGTCCGGGGGGAGAACACCAGCCCCCTAGAGCTTCCAGCAAAGGTCAGGATACAGATTAGGAACAAGCTGGACAAAAATACAAAACCAAAACAAATAGCAAAAAGCAAAAGGCAGACTTAGCTGATATAACTGGAACCAGGATCAGTAGACAAGAGCACAGCAGACTAGCTCTGATAACTACGTTGCCAGGCATTGAACTGAAGGTCCAGGGAGCTTATATAGCAACACCCCTAACTAACGACCCAGGTGCGGATAAAAGGAATGACAGAAAAACCAGAGTCAAAAAACTAGTAACCACTAGAGGGAGCAAAAAGAAAATTCACAACAGTACCCCCCCCTTAGTGAGGGGTCACCGAACCCTCACCACGACCACCAGGGCGATCAGGATGAGCGGCATGAAAGGCACGAACTAAATCGGCCGCATGAACATCAGAGGCGACCACCCAGGAATTATCCTCCTGACCATAGCCCTTCCACTTGACCAGGTACTGAAGCCTCCGCCTGGAGAGGCGAGAATCCAAGATCTTCTCCACCACGTACTCCAACTCGCCCTCAACCAACACCGGAGCAGGAGGCTCAGCAGAAGGAACTACAGGCACAATGTACCGCCGCAACAAGGACCTATGAAATACATTGTGAATAGCAAACGACACAGGAAGATCCAGACGGAAAGATACAGGATTAAGGATTTCCAATATCTTGTAAGGCCCAATAAAACGAGGTTTAAATTTGGGAGAGGAGACCTTCATAGGAACAAAGCGGGAAGAAAGCCATACCAAATCCCCAACGCGTAGTCGGGGACCCACACCGCGGCGGCGGTTGGCAAAGCGCTGAGCCTTCTCCTGTGACAACTTCAAGTTGTCCACCACATGATTCCAGATCTGCTGCAACTTATCCACCACAGAATCCACCCCAGGACAGTCAGAAGGCTCCACATGACCCGAAGAAAAGCGAGGATGGAAACCAGAGTTGCAGAAAAAAGGCGAAACCAAGGTGGCGGAACTAGCCCGATTATTAAGGGCAAACTCAGCCAACGGCAAGAATGTCACCCAATCGTCCTGATCAGCAGAGACAAAACACCTCAAATAAGCCTCCAAAGTCTGATTGGTTCGCTCCGTCTGTCCATTAGTCTGAGGATGGAAAGCAGACGAAAACGACAAATCAATGCCCATCCTACTACAAAAGGATCGCCAGAACCTGGAAACGAACTGGGATCCTCTGTCTGACACAATATTCTCAGGGATGCCGTGCAAACGAACCACGTTCTGGAAAAACACAGGAACCAGATCGGAAGAGGAAGGCAGCTTAGGCAAAGGAACCAAATGGACCATCTTGGAGAAGCGATCACATATCACCCAGATAACGGACATGCCCTGAGATAGCGGAAGATCAGAAATGAAATCCATGGAGATATGTGTCCAAGGTCTCTTCGGGACAGGCAAGGGCAAGAGCAAACCGCTGGCGCGAGAACAGCAAGGCTTAGCTCGAGCACAAGTCCCACAGGACTGCACAAATGACCGCACATCCCTTGACAAGGAAGGCCACCAAAAGGACCTGGCCACCAGATCTCTGGTGCCAAAAATTCCCGGGTGACCTGCCAACACCGAGGAATGAACCTCGGAAATGACTCTGCTGGTCCACTTATCCGGGACAAACAGTCTGTCAGGTGGACAAGACTCAGGCCTATCAGCCTGAAATCTCTGCAACACACGTCGCAGATCCGGAGAAATAGCTGACAAGATAACTCCATCTTTAAGAATACCAACAGGATCAGCGACTCCAGGAGCATCAGGCACAAAGCTCCTAGAAAGAGCATCGGCCTTCACATTCTTTGAACCTGGTAAATACGAGACAACAAAATCAAAGCGGGAGAAAAACAATGACCAGCGGGCCTGTCTCGGATTAAGGCGTTTAGCAGACTCGAGATACATCAGATTTTTGTGATCAGTCAAGACCACCACACGATGCTTAGCACCCTCGAGCCAATGACGCCACTCCTCAAATGCCCATTTCATGGCCAACAACTCCCGATTGCCCACATCATAATTTCGCTCGGCAGGCGAAAACTTCCTAGAGAAAAAGGCACAAGGTTTCATAACAGAGCAACCAGGGCCTCTCTGCGACAAAACGGCCCCTGCCCCAATCTCCGAAGCATCCACCTCAACCTGAAAGGGAAGTGAGACGTCAGGCTGGCACAAAACAGGCGCCGAAGTAAACCGGCGTTTCAACTCCTGGAAAGCCTCCACGGCAGCAGGAGCCCAGTTAGCTACATCGGAGCCCTTCTTGGTCATATCCGTCAAAGGTTTCACAATGCTAGAAAAATTAGCGATAAAACGACGGTAGAAGTTAGCGAAGCCCAAGAACTTCTGAAGACTCTTAACTGACGAGGGCTGAGTCCAATCAAGAATAGCTCGGACCTTGACTGGGTCCATCTCCACAGCAGAAGGGGAAAAAATGAACCCCAAAAAGGGAACCTTCTGTACACCAAAGAGACACTTTGAGCCCTTGACAAACAAAGAATTTTCACGCAAAATTTTAAAGACCAACCTGACCTGCTCCACATGCGAATCCCAATTATCAGAAAAAACCAAAATATCATCCAGATAAACAATCAAAAATTTATCCAGATACTTCCGGAAAATGTCATGCATAAAGGACTGAAAAACTGAAGGCGCATTGGAGAGCCCAAAAGGCATCACCAAGTACTCAAAATGACCTTCGGGCGTATTGAATGCGGTTTTCCATTCATCACCTTGCTTAATGCGCACAAGGTTGTACGCACCACGAAGGTCTATCTTGGTGAACCACTTGGCACCCTTAATCCGGGCAAACAAGTCAGACAACAGCGGTAAAGGATACTGAAATTTGACAGTGATCTTATTTAAAAGCCGATAATCAATACAAGGTCTCAAAGATCCGTCCTTTTTTGCCACAAAAAAGAATCCCGCACCAAGAGGGGAAGAAGACGGACGAATATGTCCTTTCTCCAGAGACTCCTTGATATATGAACGCATAGCGGTATGTTCAGGTACCGACAGATTAAACAGTCTTCCCTTAGGAAATTTACTGCCTGGGATCAAATCTATAGCACAGTCACAGTCCCTATGAGGAGGCAGTGCACTGGACTCAGACTCACTGAAGACATCCTGATAATCAGACAAATACTCCGGAACTTCCGAAGGCGTAGAAGAAGCAATAGACACAGGCAGGGAATCCCCATGAATACCACGACAGCCCCAACTTGAGACTGACATAGCCTTCCAGTCCAGGACTGGATTATGGGTCTGTAACCATGGCAGCCCTAAAACAACCAAATCATGCATTTTATGTAAAACCAGGAAACGTATCACCTCGCGGTGTTCAGGAGTCATGCACATGGTAACCTGTGTCCAATACTGCGGTTTATTTGCTGCCAATGGTGTAGCATCAATACCCCTAAGAGGAATAGGATTTTCTAATGGTTCAAGAGTAAAACCACAGCGCTTAGCAAATGAGAGATCCATGAGACTCAGGGCAGCACCTGAATCTACAAACGCCATGACAGGAAAAGACGACAGTGAGCAAATCAAAGTTACAGATAGAATAAATTTAGGTTGCAAATTACCAACGGTGACAGGACTAACAACCTTAGCTATACGTTTAGAGCATGCTGAGATAACATGTGTAGAATCACCACAGTAGTAGCACAAGCCATTCCGGCGTCTATGAATTTTCTGCTCATTTCTAGTCAGGATTCTATCACATTGCATTAAATCAGGTGTCTGTTCAGACAACACCATGAGGGAATTTGCGGTTTTGCGCTCCCGCAACCGCCGGTCAATTTGAATAGCCAGTGCCATAGTATCATTCAGACCTGTGGGAATGGGAAAACCCACCATAACATTCTTAATGGCTTCAGAAAGGCCATTTCTAAAATTAGCGGCCAGTGCACACTCGTTCCAATGTGTCAGCACGGACCATTTCCGAAATTTTTGGCAATACACTTCAGCCTCGTCCTGCCCCTGAGACATAGCCAGCAAGGCCTTTTCTGCCTGAATCTCAAGATTGGGTTCCTCATAAAGTAAACCGAGCGCCAGAAAAAACGCATCAAGATCAGCCAATGCCGGATCTCCTGGCGCCAGCGAAAAAGCCCAATCCTGAGGGTCGCCCCGTAAGAACGAAATCACAATTTTTACTTGCTGAGCAGAATCTCCAGATGAACAGGGTCTCAGGGACAAAAACAATTTACAATTATTCACGAAATTCCTAAACTTAAACCTGTCTCCGGAAAACAGTTCAGGAATCGGTATTTTAGGTTCTGACCTAGGATTTCTGATAACATAGTCTTGTATGCCCTGCACACGAGTAGCCAGCTGGTCCACACTTGTAATCAAGGTCTGGACATTCATGTCTGCAGCAAGCATAGCCACTCTGAGGTAAAGGGGAAGAAGAAAAAAAAAACTCAGAATCTTCTTTCTTATAATCCCTCTTCTGCAATGCATTAAACATTTAATATTGGCCTGGCAAACTGTTATGACCCCAATGGCGAGGGTCTCAGAGGAACGTGGAAGTCTGCAGAATACAAAAATCCAGCTCATAGGGCAGTGGTAACTGGGTTGACCATATATCTACTCCTAACGCCAACACTAGAAGTAGCCGGGGATCATTCCTACGTTGATTCTAGATGACACGCGCCAGCCGGAGAATCTAGCTACCCCTAGTAGAGGAAAACAAAGACCTTTCTTGCCTCCAGAGAAGGGGACCCCAAAGCTGGATAGAAGCCCCCCACAAATAATGACGGTGAGGTAAGAGGAAATGACAAACACAGAAATGAACCAGGTTTAGCACAGAGAGGCCCGCTAACTGATAGCAGAATAAAGAAAGGTAACTTATATGGTCAACAAAAACCCTATCAAAATCCACACTGGAAATTCAAGAACCCCCGAACCGTCTAACGGTCCGGGGGGAGAACACCAGCCCCCTAGAGCTTCCAGCAAAGGTCAGGATACAGATTAGGAACAAGCTGGACAAAAATACAAAACCAAAACAAATAGCAAAAAGCAAAAGGCAGACTTAGCTGATATAACTGGAACCAGGATCAGTAGACAAGAGCACAGCAGACTAGCTCTGATAACTACGTTGCCAGGCATTGAACTGAAGGTCCAGGGAGCTTATATAGCAACACCCCTAACTAACGACCCAGGTGCGGATAAAAGGAATGACAGAAAAACCAGAGTCAAAAAACTAGTAACCACTAGAGGGAGCAAAAAGAAAATTCACAACAGTCACCGTCCTCCAATATCACAGAGGAGGGAGAGGAGACATCACCGTCCTCCAATATCACAGATTACAGAGGAGGGAGAGGAGACGTCACCGTCCTCCAATATCACAGATTACAGAGGAGGCAGAGGAGACGTCACCGTCCTCCAATATCACAGATTACAGAGAAGGGAGAGGAGACGTCACCGTCCTCCAATATCACAGATTACAGAGGAGGGAGAGGAGACGTCACCGTCCTCCAATATCACATATTAGAGAGGAGGGAGAGGAGACGTCACTGTCCTCCAATATCACATATTAGAGAGGAGGGAGAGGAGACGTCACTGTCCTCCAATATCACATATTAGAGAGGAGGGAGAGGAGACGTCACCGTCCTCCAATATCACATATTAGAGAGGAGGGAGAGGAGACGTCACTGTCCTCCAATATCACATATTAGAGAGGAGGGAGAGGAGACGTCACTGTCCTCCAATATCACAGATTACAGAGGAGGGAGAGGAGACGTCACCATCCTCCAATATCACAGATTACAGAGGACACGTCACCGTCCTTGACATGCCTGCTCTTTTCTGACCTCTGCTCACAGACATCTAACCCCCCGTAGTCAGTGGCCCCCATCTAGCTGTGCACTGTATGTCCTACATTCAGTCAGGGCCGGCGTGTGAACGAGGGCCTATCGCAGACGCAGCTCCCAGGCTCTGCATTGTTCTGGGCAGCACTCAGAGGGTTAAGCTGGCTTTCTCACTTCTGCTCACATAACACATTGCCGGAGCGCAGATGTGACGCAGTTCGCGCCCTGTATTCCTGGCTCACGTGTTCTGCAGAGTACAGGACCTGTCTAGTCCTAGAACGCGATTATGGCAGCAGGGAATGACGAGATCGCTCAGCTTTATAACTGGGGAAAAAAATAACGACAATAACTCACTGCTGACCGTCTGCAGGTAACGGTGCCACAATACAGGGGAACCTCCGCACATGCCCGCCCGCCTGACCATCTCTATACAAAGAGTGACCCCGCCATATAGTAACCAAGGAGTGCTGGATACCAGGGCACAGCAACTAATATGACTCCTGCGGCCAGTACTCATCACTGAGACTCCAGCACAGACACATCTGACTCCTCACATTTCCATCAACGTCCTCATCTATAACCAATCTGCACAAACACCTCATCCTGTTGATACCCCAATACTGAGCCTCTGCCGTATGTGTCCCTATTACTGCACCTGATACCCCAATACTGAGCCTCTGCCGTATGTGACCCTATTACTGCACCTGATACCCCAATACTGAGCCTCTGCTGCCGTATGTGTCCCTATTACTGCACCTGATACCCCAATACTGAGCCTCTGCCGTATGTGTCCCTATTACTACACCCGATACCCCAATACTGAGCCTCTGCCGTATGTGTCCCTATTACTACACCCGATACCCCAATACTGAGCCGCTGCCGTATGTGTCCCTATTACTACACCTGATACCCCAATACTGAGCCTCTGCCGTATGTGTCCCTATTACTACACCTGATCCCCCAATACTGAGCCTCTGCCGTATGTGTCCTTATTACTACACCCGATACCCCAATACTGAGCCGCTGCCGTATGTGTCCCTATTACTACACCTGATACCCCAATACTGAGCCTCTGCCGTATGTGTCCTTATTACTGCACCTGATACCCCAATACTGAGCCTCTGCCGTATGTGTCCCTATTACTGCCCCTGATACCCCGATACTGAGCCTCTGCCGTATGTGTCCCTATTACTACACCTGATACCCCAATACTGAGCCTCTGCCGTATGTGTCCCTATTACTACACCTGATCCCCCAATACTGAGCCTCTGCCGTATGTGTCCTTATTACTACACCCGATACCCCAATACTGAGCCGCTGCCGTATGTGTCCCTATTACTACACCTGATACCCCAATACTGAGCCTCTGCCGTATGTGTCCTTATTACTGCACCTGATACCCCAATACTGAGCCTCTGCCGTATGTGTCCCTATTACTGCCCCTGATACCCCGATACTGAGCCTCTGCCGTATGTGTCCCTATTACTACACCTGATACCCCAATACTGAGCCGCTGCCGTATGTGTCCCTATTACTACACCTGATACCCCAATACTGAGCCTCTGCCGTATGTGTCCTTATTACTGCACCTGATACCCCAATACTGAGCCTCTGCCGTATGTGTCCCTATTACTGCACCTGATACCCCAATACTGAGCCTCTGCCGTATGTGTCCCTATTACTGCACCTGATACCCCAATACTGAGCCTCTGCCGTATGTGACCCTATTACTGCACCTGATACCCCAATACTGAGCCTCTGCTGCCGTATGTGTCCCTATTACTGCACCTGATACCCCAATACTGAGCCTCTGCCGTATGTGTCCCTATTACTACACCCGATACCCCAATACTGAGCCTCTGCTGCCGTATGTGTCCCTATTACTGCACCTGATACCCCAATACTGAGCCTCTGCCGTATGTGTCCCTATTACTACACCCGATACCCCAATACTGAGCCTCTGCCGTATGTGTCCCTATTACTACACCTCATACCCCAATACTGAGCCTCTGCCGTATGTGTCCCTATTACTACACCCGATACCCCAATACTGAGCCGCTGCCGTATGTGTCCCTATTACTACACCTGATACCCCAATACTGAGCCTCTGCCGTATGTGTCCCTATTACTACACCTGATCCCCCAATACTGAGCCTCTGCCGTATGTGTCCTTATTACTACACCCGATACCCCAATACTGAGCCGCTGCCGTATGTGTCCCTATTACTACACCCGATACCCCAATACTGAGCCGCTGCCGTATGTGTCCCTATTACTACACCTGATACCCCAATACTGAGCCTCTGCCGTATGTGTCCCTATTACTACACCTGATACCCCAATACTGAGCCTCTGCCGTATGTGTCCTTATTACTACACCCGATACCCCAATACTGAGCCGCTGCCGTATGTGTCCCTATTACTGCCCCTGATACCCCAATACTGAGCCTCTGCCATATGTGTCCTTATTACTGCCCCATATACCCCAATACTGAGCCGCTGCTGCCGTATGTGTCCTTATTACTACACCCGATACCCCAATACTGAGCCGCTGCCGTATGTGTCCTTATTACTACACCCGATACCCCAATACTGAGCCGCTGCCGTATGTGTCCCTATTACTACACCTGATACCCCAATACTGAGCCTCTGCCGTATGTGTCCTTATTACTGCCCCATATACCCCAATACTGAGCCGCTGCTGCCGTATGTGTCCTTATTACTGCACCTGATACCCCAATACTGAGCCTCTGCCGTATGTGTCCCTATTATTACACCCGATACCCCAATACTGAGCCGCTGCCGTATGTGTCCCTATTACTCCACCTGATACCCCAATACTGAGCCTCTGCCGTATGTGTCCTTATTACTGCCCCATATACCCCAATACTGAGCCGCTGCTGCCGTATGTGTCCTTATTACTGCACCTGATACCCCAATACTGAGCCTCTGCCGTATGTGACCCTATTACTACACCCGATACCCCAATACTGAGCCTCTGCCGTATGTGTCCTTATTACTGCCCCATATACCCCAATACTGAGCCGCTGCTGCCGTATGTGTCCTTATTACTGCACCTGATACCCCAATACTGAGCCTCTGCCGTATGTGACCCTATTACTACACCTGATACCCCAATACTGAGCCTCTGCCGTATGTGACCCTATTACTACACCTGATACCCCAATACTGAGCCGCTGCCGTATGTGTCCCTATTACTCCACCTGATACCCCAATACTGAGCCTCTGCCGTATGTGTCCTTATTACTGCCCCATATACCCCAATACTGAGCCGCTGCTGCCGTATGTGTCCTTATTACTGCACCTGATACCCCAATACTGAGCCTCTGCCGTATGTGACCCTATTACTACACCCGATACCCCAATACTGAGCCTCTGCCATGTGTCCTTATTACTGCACCAGATACCCCAATACTGAGCCGCTGCCGTATGTGTCCTTATTACTGCACCCGATACCCCAATACTGAGCCTCTGCCGTATGTGTCCTTATTACTACACCCGATACCCCAATACTGAGCCTCTGCCGTATGTGTCCCTATTACTGCCCCCTGATACCCCAATACTGAGCCTCTGCCGTATGTGTCCTTATTACTGCCCCTGATACCCCAATACTGAGCCTCTGCCGTATGTGACCCTATTACTACACCTGATACCCCAATACTGAGCCTCTGCCGTTGGTGACCCTATTACTACACCCGATACCCCAATACTGAGCCGCTGCCATGTGTCCCTATTACTGCCCCCGATACCCCAATACTGAGCCTCTGCCGTATGTGTCCCTATTACTACACCTGATACCCCAATACTGAGCCTCTGCCGTATGTGTCCTTATTACTACACCCGATACCCCAATACTGAGCCTCTGCTGCCGTATGTGACCCTATTACTGCCCCCGATACCCCAATACTGAGCCTCTGCCGTATGTATCCCTATTACTACACCTGATACCCCAATACTGAGCCTCTGCCGTATGTGTCCTTATTACTACACCTGATACCCCAATACTGAGCCTCTGCCGTATGTGTCCTTATTACTGCACCTGATACCCCAATACTGAGCCTCTGCCGTATGTGTCCTTATTACTGCACCAGATACCCCAATACTGAGCCTCTGCCGTATGTGTCCTTATTACTACACCCGATACCCCAATACTGAGCCTCTGTCGTATGTGTCCCTATTACTACACCTGATACCCCAATACTGAGCCTCTGCCGTATGTGTCCCTATTACTACACCCGATACCCCAATACTGAGCCGCTGCCATGTGTCCCTATTACTACACCCGATACCCCAATACTGAGCCGCTGCCATGTGTCCCTTTTACTGCCCCCGATACCCCAATACTGAGCCTCTGCCGTATGTATCCCTATTACTACACCTGATACCCCAATACTGAGCCTCTGCCGTATGTGTCCAGTAGTGCCCATGATACCCCAATACTGAGCCTCTGCCGTGTGTGTCCTTATTACTGCACCTGATACCCCAATACTGAGCCTCTGCCGTATGTGTCCTTATTACTACACCCGATACCCCAATACTGAGCCTCTGCCGTATGTGTCCTTATTACTACACCCGATACCCCAATACTGAGCCGCTGCCATATGTGTCCCTATTACTGCACCTGATACCCCAATACTGAGCCTCTGCCATATGTGACCCTATTACTGCCCCATATACCCCAATACTGAGCCTCTGCCATATGTGTCCCTATTACTGCACCCGATACCCCAATACTGAGCCGCTGCCATATGTGACCCTATTACTACACCCAATACCCCAATACTGAGCCGCTGCCATATGTGTCCCTATTACTGCACCTGATACCCCAATACTGAGCTTCTGCCATATGTGACCCTATTACTGCCCCATATACCCCAATACTGAGCCTCTGCCATGTGTCCCTATTACTGCACCCGATACCCCAATACTGAGCCTCTGCCATGTGTCCCTATTACTGCACCTGATACCCCAATACTGAGCCTCAGCTGCCGTATGTGTCCCTATTACTGCACCTGATCCCCCAATACTGAGCCTCTGCTGCCGTATGTGTCCTTATTACTGCCCGATACCCCAATACTGAGCCGCTGCTGCCGTATGTGTCCCTATTACTGCACCTGATCCCCCAATACTGAGCCGCTGCTGCCGTATGTGTCCTTATTACTGCACCCGATACCCCAATACTGAGCCTCTGCCGTATGTGTCCCTATTACTGCCCGATACCCCAATACTGAGCCGCTGCTGCCGTATGTGTCCTTATTACTACACCTGATACCTCAATTCTGAGCCACTGCTGCCGTATGTGTCCCTAGACTGCGGAGACCCGTGTGTCGTAAACAGTGCCTTCCCCCTTACCACCAATCCCGAAAAGACAACACGAACAGGCCTAGATAGGTTTAACTAGTCTGACACAGTTTATTAATTTGATAAGCAGAGAGGGGCAAATTACATTTTTCAACGGGCTCACAGCCATGGGCCCAGTCTGTGACCGACGGGCAGCCAGCCAATGAGCAGCTACAAAGCTTCGCCCCTCCCTCCACGGAGGATCATGTGTACTACCTACACGTGACTCCAACCCCCACCCATCAGCGTTAGGGCCTGTTCAATTCCATCTTGTAGACCTGACAGAAATATATCGAGCCCAATGTCCGTGAGATGAATACCGTTGGACCTCAGCAATCCTGATTTGTCGCCTTCCAGTTGGTAGTGGCGAACTAGAATGCCAAGTTTTTCATTTACAAATCTTGCCACTCTCAGGTTGACCTTTTTTCTTGATCGTTCTATGGCTCTGGGTCCTTAGCCCCATGCCAGACAGCTCGTGGTACCATCTCCAACCACACCAATATCATATCCGGTAACAGATAGAAGAAATGCTCGATATCAGCTGTCATCGTTGACCTGAGCTCGATACATCTCCGTTTTCCCAGATCGTTGCCACCGGCATGCAAGACTAGTATCACAGGCCCTTTGGCCCTCTTAGCGATGTCAACGACTTCTGGGAAGATTTTTTGCCACTGTAGGCCTCTTATCCCTCTCCATTTGACCTCTACATTCCTGAAGCCTAAATTCGCACCACCGAGCCGATGTTCGGCCCGTTTCTTTGCCCAGTAGATGTATGAATGTCCAACCACCCATCAGGTCTTATGTATCTGGCAAAGCATGCGGATTTTCCATCAACCCAATTGCTGCACTTCGGCCTCAGGGATCCCGGCCTTAGCCGCTTCGGTAGCAGCCCCTATACAGAAAGAATGTGTCCCGTATTCCGACGGATCGAAGCTAACAGCTTCGAGACACCGATTAAAAATTGTGTGGAACTGGTATTTAGTAAAGGGGGAGCCGTCTGCGTGTGACAGAAAGAATCTACTTGCGCGTTTCATTGCCGTGCATCTTTTTACTACTTTAAGTGGGCATACGGGACCATCCGACGACTTAACGAGGACCCACGTCCCTCTACTGGCGGGGTCGCATTTGGATTTACGCACCATAATGCGCAGCGCGTTGTTGCATATGACGAGGTCTTCGTTGATTAGACCGCCCTCCGATGAGGTTTTTGAACGCGGTACCAGCTCGATAATCCGAAGCGCTCCGAAAAAGGCAATGGCAAATGCAGCTGATACTAGGATTGACTCATATTGGGAATTTCATACTGACGGGGAAATCGTGATAATATCGTGCAGTAGACTCAAAGAAATGGGATGAAGACACTGCTGACTAGGTTGGAGCCTTTTCCAGCCTTTACCGGCTTGTCTGATGAAAAAATACTTTGTCACGTCTGCCCACCCCATTAGCTGGAAGAAAAAGGCTATTCCCTAAAGATGACGCTGTGCCGATGTTCCTGACGTGCCTCTTTGCCTGAGCAAATTCAAAAGATCAACCAGCACCTCTCATCTCGCCCGATCGCACCTATCGACTGGTCTTCCGTGAATTAATGAGCACCACTCGTCCCACGCCTTACTGTAAACCTGCCAGGTAGCCGGCGTAACTGATGCACGGATCAGTGGCATCATTGATTGGCTACCGTGTCCAAAAGGAGTGTTGGACACTGGACACCCAATGGTTGCGCGGTCAGAAGGAGAGCTTTGAAGGCCTGCCAATCGGAAAATAACAGAGCGTTAACAAGGTTATCATCAACCGACGTAACTGTGGCATGACACCAGATGTTGTGTTTTAAGCATAGTAACGCTAGGCGGCGCAGAAGAGCGAGTAAAAGTGGGGATGCAGAAGACATGCTGTTCAACCTCTTTGCTGTGGCGGGGTGTTTGGTTGAGAATCTTATGTTTCTGTTCTCTATTTGTGCGCCCCAGAGCTCAACCGCAGCTACGATCGCAAAGACTTCTAGCGGGGCTGGGTCGCGGCCCTAGTCGGCTGTGGCCCATAAAGCTGGCTAGCTCGCTTTGCACCACTGGTCTTGGTAGATTGCCACAAACCAGTCTCTGAGATATCCTCCCGCTGCTAGTCCTAACTCTTTGCTTAGCGTTTCTTGAGACAAGGCAAGTATGGCCGTTGTAGGAATTTAGGAATGTTTTCCAGACTAGCAAGTCTTTCTTCAGTGTGCGAGTAAGCCTAATTATATGGCCTGGCTGGGAGATGCCCTTCGTCGCCAGCGATAATCGGCGTGAAAATGTTCTGCCCACCGGCATTACACGGCAAGCGAAATTGAGCAAACCTAGCAGGGACTGCATCTGTTGACTTTTCTAACCCCGCAGGAATCTTCAACCATTTGCAGAATTTTTTCCAATTTATCCTCTGGTAATCTAAAAACCATTGCGTTGGCATCTATTTCTATGCCAAGGAAAGGCAGAACATTACACGGGCTGACCGATTTTCTGTTGAGAGGTACGCCGAAATGACTGGTTAGAAATTAAAATTTTTGGAGGAGGAAATAGCAAAGCTTAGAGTCTTTTGGCCCGACGAACAAGAAATTGTCAAGGTAATGAACCGTTGAATTGCTGCTGGTTTCGTAACACACTACCCAGTCAACAAAAGTGCTGAAAAGCTCGAAATAGTGACAAGAGATGGAGCAGCCCATAGGTAGGCACATGTCAAAGTAGAAGAGCTGGTCCACCTTACAACCTAACAGGAGGAAGCACTTGGGGTGAACGGGTAATAGGCGGAATGCTGACTCTATGTCCGATTTTGCCAGCAGGGCACCGGGCCCGGCTGTCCGCACGAGTTCGACCGCCCTGTCTAATGAAGCGTAGGTTACTGATGCTTCTTCTTGGAGTATTGCGTTGTTAACCGAATCGCCTTTAGGGTGTGAGGTGATGGATTAACCAATATTTTCCCAGTTCTTTTTTAGGGACGATGCCCAGGGGTGAGATTCTAAAATTCCTGAATGGCAGCGATGTAAATGGGCCAGCCATCCTGCCTAGTTCTACCTTTTTTAATTTTTTCCTGTAAGATCTCGAGGAATTAACGAGCGGATTTAAGATTATTTGCCGATTTCGGGGTGTGACTAAAGTTAAAGGGGATAAAGAAACCGAATTTGAAACTGTGATCGAGGTGCTGTGCCGCCTCTTTATTGGGGTAAAGGCTTAGCCAAGGGCCCAATGCGGTGATGTTCACTGGGGTTATGCCTTGCAGGTGCTTGGCGGGTACATCTTGCTGAAGGGTGTCCGCCTCCACAGGCAGAGCAGTCGTGTTTATATCTACAGGCCCCGTGGAAGTGGCAGTACCCCTTATTATGCAGCAAGCAGGCCCCTGGTCTCCGTACGACCACTGAATTTTGGCCTGCAGTGGCTGGGTAATTAGTAGCCGCCGACGAAAAGGGGGGTTGTTTTTGGGTTAGCATAAGACGCAACCAAACATCCGTCGCTTTAACGCCCCAGCCTAGGTCGGGTTGCATTGCAAGCCGCCTCTACATCGTAATAGCTCGTAACAGCGTTCCAGATGTTTTTGACCCATAATGCAGCTTAGGACTGCGAAGGCCTGAAGCCAGTTGTTCATGGTTTGGGCTATCTTTGGTCTGTTTCTTTCGTATCCTGACCTCCGCTCCTTATCTACGGACTGTTGGTCTGCTGATAATAGCGACCATATATCCACGTAATCGTTATCCCATATTTTCTGTTTTATCTCTGGATCTACGTGTGTACCTAGGGGACTAATTCCGCAGAAAAATATGTCTATGTGAAGGCTAGCTGATTGAGCTGTCCTCGTGTCAGTTGGTCCGGCAGGGCGAGTCAGCTGGTGGACTAGCGCCCTGATAGTGGATGCTAATTCTCCTTCCCCTGTGATGTGTATGGCGAGGTGCTCGCCGAATTCAGAGCTCTTACCACTGTCTGACGCAGGCAGAGTGTCTCCCTGTGGTGGAGGGACTCCGACTCCCGTCGTAGCGACGACTTATTGGTGGGAAGCCCAGGGAGGTGGAGATGGGGTTCCCTGGCTGGTAGCTGATGCCGCTGCACGTGGTTGTAGACAGCCATGTGCCGGGGTGAGATTGCCTCTTCCGTCTTGCGATGTGGTGGTGCATCGTTGATGTTGGCTGGTAGCCCGGGGAGATGAGGGTGGGTATCCCCTGCCGGCAGCAGGGGCTGAGGCACGTGCCGCTGATGGTGTCGCTCCGGCCCTGTAGATGGATCCTCGGGGTGACCGCCGTCTTCTACGGTACCGCCTATCGCGGCACTCGGAATTGTCGGACCGTCCCGATGTGGAGTGCCATCTAGCGGTCGGGGACCTGTGGTGGTACGTATGTGCTCTGCGTCTGCGCCGATAGGGGGAATAGTGGGAATTAGGGGGGCAGTAATCAGCTGGGAAGAGGAAGGAACTGACCCCGGCACCTGGATTTAACCCTTGTGGATGTGGCCGGACACCCCTTCCTCTATCTTCCCGTTGGTCAGCTGGGTGTCCCAATTAGTGCATCACCTGGGGGAGTAGTGTGAGGGGGGAATAGACACTGAACGGTGTTTCCTATTAGCTTTTTTCCATAAGGAGCTCTGCAGTCCGAGGCACATTCCCTATGCGGTACCGTGCCTGCCATTACTGCCCCTGATAACCCCAATACTGAGGCGCTGCTGCCGTATGTGTCCCTATTACTGCACCTGATAACCCCGATACTGAGCCTCTGCCGTATGTGTCCTTATTACTGCCCCTGACACCCCAATACTGAGCCTCTGCCATGTGTCCTTATTACTACACCCGATACTGAGCCGCTGCCGTATGTGTCCTTATTACTACACCCGATACCCCAATACTGAGCCTCTGCCGTATGTATCCTTATTCATGTACCCGATACCCCAATACTGAGCCCCTGCCGTATGTGTCCTCATTACTACACCTGATACCCCAATACTGGGCCGCTGGTGCCATATGTGACCCTATTACTGCACCTGATAGCCCAATACTGAGCTTCTGCTGCCGTATGTGTCCCTATCACTGCAGCCGATACCCCAATACAGAGCCGCTGCTGCCGCATGTGTCCCTATTACTGCACCTGATACCCCAATACTGAGCCGCTGCTGCCATATGTGTCCCTATTACTGCACCTGATACCCCAATACTGAGACTCTGCCATATGTGTCCCTATTACTGCCCCTGATACCCCAATACTGAGCCTCTGGTGCCGTATGTGTCCCTATTACTGCACCTGCTCTGTGGTTCTCTGTGCCCTCTAAATTCTAAAGCACACCGCTATAATATAGTAATGCAGGGCGCAAGTGCCATAGAAAACACTGCCCACATTTTGCCACCTAGAAAGTAATAATGCCCTGTGTGCCCTTTTGATAGTAACAGTAACCCGAGTTCCCCTATAACAAGTGCCCACTTTACATTTAATAAAATCCTGAGTCTCCCCCTGTACAGCTCCCCTATACACAGTATAATGCCCCTCACTGTATAGTACCACCCACACAGTATACTGACCCCTTAGTAGCCTCCAAACTGTTTGGCTCCAACACTGTATGATGGCCCCTTCACTGTAATCCCCACACTGTATGATGGCCCCATAGATAACCTCCATATAGTATAATGTGCCAGATAGTCCTCAATATAGCACAAAGCAGCACCCCATAAGCAGACCCTGCAGTATAAGATAGTACCCCTATAGGCAGACCCGGCAGTATAAGGCAGCATCCCATAGGCAGACCCTGTAGTATAAGACAGCACCCCTATAGGCAGACCTTGCAGTATAAGGCTGCACCCCTATAGGCAGACCCTGTGGTATAAGACAGTACCCCATAAGCAGATCCTGTAGTATAAAGCAGCACCCCCATTGGCAGACCCTGTAGTATACGACTACCCCTATAGGCAGATCCTGTAGTATAAGGCAGCACCCCCATTGGCAGACACTACAGTATACGACAGTACCCCTATAGGCAGATCATGTAGTATAAGGCAGCCTCCATAAAAAAACACAATACCTCTCTTCCTCCTTGTTCCAGAGGTGCTCCGAGCTCCCGCTCATCTCCTGACAGCAGGCACCGGGCAGTGACGTCATCGCGCCAGCTGTCAGTGTTGGCGACGCCAGACGCTCACAGGGGGATGATGGGAGGAGCGTAATGCTCCTTCCCTCATCCATGAAGTGAGCTGTATCGGCTAGATGCCGATACAGCTCACCTTGCAATGACAGGTGGGGGGCCCAATGCTGGCACCGGTCCCCCCACCTGCTTAGGGGCCCCATAGCAGGCAGAGCAGGGAGATTGATTCTCCCTGTTCTGCCGCAGAATGTAAGGCCATGTTCACACTTTGCGGGTTTTACCGCGGATCCGCAGCGTTTCTGCAGCTGCGGGTCCGCAGCAGTTTCCATTGCGATTACATTTACATGTAAACCCTATGGAAACCGCAATCCGCTGTGCACATGCTGCGGGAAAAAACGCGCAGAAACGCAGTGGTTTACATTCCGCAGCATGTCACTTCTTTGTGCAGAATCGCTGCGATTCTGCACACATAGGAATGCATTGATCCGCTAACTTCCCGCATAGGGCAGTCCCCACGATGCAGGAGGTAAGCGGATCATGTGCAGATGGTACCCGGGGTGGAGGAGAGGAGACTCTCCTCCAGGCCCTGGGAACCATATTTGTGTAAAAAAAAAGAAATAACATAAAAAAATAATGATATACTCACCTCTCAGCGCTGCACGTGGCCGTCCGGTCTCAGGGTTGCTGTGCGAGCAGGACCTGCGGTGACGTCGCGGTCACATGACCGTGACGTCACGAAGGTCCTTCTCGCACAGCATCTTTGGAACCAGACCGACGCTTGCAGCGCCGAGGAGATCGGGACGTCAGAGGGTGAGTATAAACCATTATTTTTATTATTTTTAACATTACTATTGATGCTGCATATTGCTGCATATGCAGCATCAATAGTATAGGAGTGAACCCGCAGCGGAAACCGCAAAACAAACCGTGATAAATCTGCAGGGATAACCGCAGCGGTTTTGCCCTGCAGATTTATCAAATCCGCTGCGGGAGAACCCGCAGAGGTCCCCGCAAAGTGTGCACATAGCCTAACTGTATTGGCGCTCTGCATCCCCCAATGCAGTTACAGCAACGTAGCTCAAGGTGGGCTCCCTCAGAGCTCCGGGGCGCCCACACCCTCTGCCCCCCCGGTAGGTACGCTACTGCAGATAGTATGTGATGATATATATTATACGATATGTACAGACATCAGATATTATATACAGATAGTATGTGATGGTATATATTATACTACAGTTGTGGCCAAAAGTATTGACACCCCTGCAATTCTGTCAGATAATACTCAGTTTCTTCCTGAAAATGATTGCAAACACAAATTCTTTGGTATTATTATCTTCATTTAATTTGTCTTAAATGAAAAAACACAAAAAGAATTGTCCTAAAGCCAAATTGGATATAATTCCACCCCAAAAATAAAAAAGGGGGTGGACAAAAGTATTGGCGCTGTTCGAAAAATCATGTGATGCTTCTCTAATTTGCGTGATTAACAGCACCTGTAACTTACCTGTGGCACCTAACAGGTGTTGGCAATAACTAAATCACACTTGCAGCCAGTTGACATGGATTAAAGTTGACTCAACCTCTGTCCTGTGTCCTTGTGTGTACCACATTGAGCATGGAGAAAAGAAAGAAGACCAAAGAACTGTCTGAGGACTTGAGAAACCAAATTGTGAGGAAGCATGAGCAATCTCAAGGCTACAAGTCCATCTCCAAAGACCTGAATGTTCCTGTGTCTACCATGCGCAGTGTCATCAAGAAGTTTAAAGCCCATCGCACTGTGGCTAACCTCCCTAGATGTGGACGGAAAAGAAAAATTGACAAGAGATTTCAACGCAAGATTGTGCGGATGTTGGATAAAGAACCTCAACTAACATCCAAACAAGTTCAAGCTGCCCTGAAGTCCGAGGGTACAACAGTGTCAACCCGTACTATCCGTCGGCGTCTGAATGAAAAGGGACTGTATGGTAGGAGACCCAGGAAGACCCCACTTCTTACCCTGAGACATAAAAAAAGCCAGGCTTGAGTTTGCCAAAACTTACCTGAAAAAGCCTAAAACGTTTTGGAAGAATGTTCTCTGGTCAGATGAGACAAAAGTAGAGCTTTTTGGGCAAAGGCATCAACATAGAGTTTACAGGAGAAAAAAGAGGCATTCAAAGAAAAGAACACGGTCCCTACAGTCAAACATGGCGGAGGCTCCCTGATGTTTTGGGGTTGCTTTGATGCCTCTGGCACTGGACTGCTTGACCGCGTGCATTGCATTATGAAGTCTGAAGACTACCAACAAATTTTGCAGCATAATGTAGGGCCCAGTGTGAGAAAGCTGGGTCTCCCTCAGAGGTCATGGGTCTTCTAGCAGGACAATGACACAAACACTCTTCAAAAAGCACTAGAAAATGATTTGAGAGAAAGCACTGGAGACTTCTAAGGTGGCCAGCAATGAGTCCAGACCTGAATCCCATAGAACACCTGTGGAGAGATCTAAAAATGGCAGTTTGGAGAAGGCACCCTTCAAATATCAGGGACCTGGAGCAGTTTGCCAAAGAAGAATGGTCTAAAATTCCAGCAGAGCATTGTAAGAAACTCATTGATGGTTACCGGAAGCGGTTGGTCGCAGTTATTTTGGCTAAAGGTTGTGCAACCAAGTATTAGGCTGAGGGTGCCAATACTTTTGTCTGGCCCATTTTTGGAGTTTTGTGTGAAATGATCAATGTTTTGCTTTTTGCTTCATTCTCTTTTGTGTTTTTTTCATTTAAGACAAATTAAATGAAGATAATAATACCAAAGAATTTGTGTTTGCAATCATTTTCAGGAAGAAAGAGTATTATCTGACAGAATTGCAGGGGTGTCAATACTTTTGGCCACAACTGTATGTGTACAGACATCAGATATTATATACAGATAGTATACAATGGTATATATTATACTATATGTACAGACATCAGATGTTATATACAGATAGTATGTGATGATGTACACAGCTCAAAAAAATAAAGGGAACACTTAAACAACACAATATAACTCCAAGTAAATCAAACTTCTGTGAAATCAAACCATCCACTTAGGAAGCAACACTGTTTGACAATCAATTTCACATGCTGTTGTGCAAATGGAATTGACAACAGATGGAAATTATTGGCAATTATCAAGACACCCTCAAAAAAGGAGTGGTTCTGCAGGTGGGGACCACAGACCACATCTCAGTACCAATTCTTTCTGGCTGTTTTGGTCACTTTTGAATGTTGGCTGTGCTTTCACACTCGTGGTAGCATGAGACGGACTCTACAACCCACACAAGTGGCTCAGGTAGTGCAGCTCATCCAGGATGGCACATCAATGCGAGCTGTGGCAAGGTTTGCTGTGTCTGTCAGCGTAGTGTCCAGAGGCTGGAGGCGCTACCAGGAGACAGGCCAGTACACCAGGAGACGTGGAGGGGGACGTAAGAGGGCAACAAACCAGCAGCAGGACCACTACCTCAGCCTTTGGGCAAGGAGGAACAGGAGGAGCACTGCCAGAGCCCTGAAAAATGACCTCAGCAGGCCACAAATGTGCATGTGTCTGCACAAACGGTTAGAAACCGACTCCATGAGGATGGTCTGAGTGCCGAAGTCCACAGATGGGGGTTGTTCTCACAGCTCAACACCGTGCAGGACGCTTGGCATTTGTCACAGAACACCAGGATTGGCAAATTCACCACTGGCGCCCTGTGCTCTTCACAGATGAAAGCAGATTCACACTAAGCACATGTGACAGATGTGACAGAGTCTGGAGATGCCGTGGAGAACGATCTACTGCCTGCAACACGCTTCAGCATGACCGGTTTGGCAGTGGGTCAATAATGGTGTGGGTGGCATTTCTTTGGAGGGCCGCACAGCCCTCCATGTGCTCGCCAGAGGTAGCCTGAATGCCATTAGGTACCGAGATGAGATTCTCAGACCCCTTGTGAGACCATACGCTGGTGCGGTTGGCCCTGGGTTCCTCCTAATGCAGGACAATGCCAGACCTCATGTGGCTGGAGTGTCAGCAGTTCCTGCAAGATGAAGGCATTGAAGCTATCGACTGGCCCGCCCGTTCCTCAGACCTGAATCCGATTGAACACATCTGGGACATAATGTCTCGCTCTATCCACGTTGCACCAGACTGTCCAGGAGTTGGCGGATGCTTTAGTCCAGGTTTTGGGAGGAGATCCCTCTGCCGCCTCATCTGGAGCATGCCCAGGCGTTGTCCAATAGGGACGTCATACAGGCACGTGGAGGCCTCACACTTTGACTTGTTTTAAGGACGTTACATTCCACTTTAATTTTGTGTGTGTGTGACAAATCCAGGCCTCCATTGGTTAATAAATTTGATTTCCATTGATGATTTTTGTGTGATTTTGTTGTCAGCACATTGAACTGAACAAAGTATTCAATGAGAATATTTCATTCTTTCAGATCTAGGATGTGTTATTTGAGTGTTCCCTTTATTTTTTGAGCAGTGTATTATACTATATGTACAGACATCAGCTATTATACACAGATAGTATGTGATGGTATATATGATACTATGTGTACAGACATCAGATATTATATACTAATTGACCTCGCTACTCCAGTTTCTCCCCTCTGCAAATCCCTCCACTGGCTCTGTACTCCGGAGTACACGCCTGCGCAAGGCAATATTGCCTTGAGCTGGCATGTACTCCGGAGGACAGAGAATGAACTTCAATCCAATATTGCGGCCAGCATGCAGCCGGTAAGGAAAGGGTGAATCAAACACCCAAAAACCCCGCCCATATGAACCAAAACTGGTCCCGCCAAATTCAGGTGACAGGTTCCCTTTAATAAGTAACATTTCCCACATGTCTACTTTACATCAGCACAATTTTGGAACCAACATTTTTTTTTGTTAGGGAGTTATAAGGGTTAAAAGTTGACCAGCAATTTCTCATTTTTACAACACCATTTTTTTTTAGGGACCACATCTCATTTGAAGTCATTTTGAGGGGTCTATATGATGGGTATTTTCTAAGTGTGACACCATTCTAAAAACTGCACCCCTCAAGGTGCTCAAAACCACATTCAAGAAGTTTATTAACCCTTCAGGTGTTTCACAGGAATTTTTGGAATGTTTAAATAAAAATGAACATTTAACTTTTTTCACACAAAATTTCCTTCAGCTCCAATTTGTTTTATTTTACCAAGGGTAACAGGAGAAAATGGACCCCAAAAGTTGTTGTACAATTTGTCCTGAGTACGCCGATACCCCATATGTGGGGGTAAAACACTGTTTGGGCACATGGTAGAGCTCGGAAGCGAAGGAGCGCCATTTGACTTTTCAATTCAAAATTGACTGGAATTGAGATGGGACGCCATGTTGCGTTTGGAGAGCCCCTGATGTGCCTAAACATTGAAACCCCCCACAAGTGACACCATTTTGGAAAGTAGACCCCCTAAGGAACTTGTCTAGATGTGTGGTGAGCACTTTGACCCATTAAGTGATTCACAGAAGTTTATAATGCAGAGCCGTAAAAATAAAAAATAATATTTTTTCACAAAAATGATCTTGTCGCCCCCAATTTTTTATTTTCCCAAGGGTAAGAGAAGAAATTGGACCCCAAACGTTGTTGTACAATTTGTCCTGAGTACGCTGATACCCCTTATGTGGGGGTAAACCGCTGTTTGGGTGCATGGTAGAGATCGGAAGGGAAGGAGCGCCGTTTGACTTTTCAATGCAAAATTGACAGGAATTGAGATGGGACGCCATGTTGGGTTTGGAGAGCCCCTGATGTGCCTAAACAATGAAACCCCCCACAAGTGACACCATTTTGGAAAGTAGACCCCCTAAGGAACTTATCTAGATGTGTTGTGAGAGCTTTGAACCCCCAAGTGTTTCACTACAGTTCATAACGCAGAGCCGTGAAAATAATTTTTTTTTTTTTTTCCACAAAAATTATTTTTTAGCCCCCAGTTTTTTATTTTTCCAAGGGTAACAGGACAAATTGGACAACAACTTTTGGGGTCTAATTTCAACTGAGTACGCTGATACCCCATATGTGGGGGGGGGAACCACCGTTTGAGCGCATGGCAGAGCTCGGAAGGGAAGGAGCGTCATTTGGAATGCAGACTTAGATGGATTGGTCTGAAGGCGTCACATTGCGTTTGCAGAGCCCCTAATGTACCTAAACAGTAGAAACCCCCCACAAGCGACCCCATATTGGAAACTAGACCCCCCAAGGAACTTATCTAGATGTGTTGTGAGAACTTTGAACCCCCAAGTATTTCAATACAGTTTATAACGCAGAGCCGTGAAAATAAAAAATCCTTTTTTTTCCACAAAAATTATATTTTAGCCCCCAGTTTTGTATTTTTCCAAGGGTAACAGTTGAAATTAGACCCCTAAAAGATGTTGCCCAATTTGTCCTGAGTACGCTGACACCCCATATGTGGGGGGGAACCACCGTTTGAGCGCATGGCAGAGCTCGGAAGGGAAGGAGCGTCATTTGGAATGCAGACTTAGATGGATTGGTCTGCAGGCGTCACATTGCGTTTGCAGAGCCCCTAATGTACCTAAACAGTAGAAACCCCCCACAAGTGACCCCATATTGGAAACTAGACCCCCCAAGGAACTTATCTAGATGTGCTGTGAGAACTTTGAACCCCAAGTGTTTCACTACAGTTTATAATGCAGAGCCGTGAAAATAAAAAATCCTTTTTTTTTCCACAAAAATTATACTTTAGCCCCCAGTTTTGTATTTTCCCAAGGGTAACAGGAGAAATTGGACCCGAAAAGTTGTTGTCCAATGTGTCCTGAGTACGCTGATACCCCATATGTTGGGGTAAACCCCTGTTTGGGCGCACGGGAGAGCTCGGAAGGGAAGGAGCACTGTTTTACTTTTTCAATGCAGAATTGGCTGGAATTGAGATCGGACGACATGTCGCGTTTGGAGAGCCCCTGATATGCCTTAACAGTGAAAACCCCCGAATTATAACTGAAACCCTAATCCAAACACATCCCTAACTCTAATCCCAAAGGTAACCCTAACCACACCCCTAACCCTGACACACCCCTAACTCTAATCCCAACCCTAATCCCAACTGTAAATATAATCCAAACCCTAACTTTAGCCTTAACCCTAGCCCTAACCCTAGCCCTAACCCTAACCATAGCCCTAATGGGAAAATGGAAATAAATACGTTTTTTAAATTTTTTAATTTTTCCCTAACTAAGGGGGTGATGAAGGGGGGTTTGATTTACTTTTATAGCGGGTTTTTTAGTGGATTTTTATGCTTGCCAGCCGTCACACACTGAAAGACGCTTTTTATTGAAAAAATATTTTTTGCGTTACCACATTTTGAGAGCTATAATTTTTCCATATTTTGGTCCACAGAGTCATGTGAGGTCTTGTTTTTTGCGGGACGAGTTGACGTTTTTATTTGTAACATTTTCGGGCACGTGACATTTTTTGATCGCTTTTTATTCCGATTTTTGTGAGGCAGAATGACCAAAAACCAGCTATTCATGAATTTCTTTTGGGCGAAGCGTTTATACCGTTCCGCGTTTGGTAAAATGGATAAAGCAGTTTTATTGTTCGGGTCAGTACGATTACAGCGATACCTCATTTATATCATTTTTTATGTTTTGGTGCTTTTATACGATAAAAACTATTTTATAGAAAAAATAATTATTTTTGCATCGCTTTATTCTGAGGACTATAACTTTTTTCTTTTTTCTTTGATGATGCTGTATGGCGGCTCGTTTTTTGCGGGACAAGATGACGTTTTCAGCGGTACCATGGTTATTTACACTCACCGGCCACTTTATTAGGTACACCTGTCCAACTTCTTGTTAACACTTAATTTCTAATCAGCCAATCACATGGCGGCAACTCAGTGCATTTAGGCATGTAGACATGGTCAAGACAATCTCCTGCAGTTCAAACCGAGCATCAGTATGGGGAAGAAAGGTGATTTGAGCGCCTTTGAACGTGGCATGGTTGTTGGTGCCAGAAGGGCTGGTCTGAGTATTTCAGAAACTGCTGATCTACTGGGATTTTCACGCACAACCATCTCTAGGGTTTACAGAGAATGGTCCGAAAAAGAAAAAAAATCCAGTGAGCGGCAGTTCTGTGGGCGGAAATGCCTTGTTGATGCCAGAGGTCAGAGGAGAATGGGCAGACTGGTTCGAGCTGATAGAAAGGCAACAGTGACTCAAATCGCCACCCGTTACAACCAAGGTAGGCCTAAGAGCATCTCTGAACGCACAGTGCGTTGAACTTTGAGGCAGATGGGCTACAGCAGCAGAAGACCACACCGGGTACCACTCCTTTCAGCTAAGAACAGGAAACTGAGGCTACAATTTGTACAAGCTCATCGAAATTGGACAGTAGAAGATTGGAAAAACGTTGCTTGGTCTGATGAGTCTCGATTTCTGCTGCGACATTCGGATGGTAGGGTCAGAATTTGGCGTAAACAACATCAAAGCATGGATCCATCCTGCCTTGTATGGAGCATCTTTGGGATGTGCAGCCGACAAATCTGCGGCAACTGTGTGATGCCATCATGTCAATATGGACCAAAATCTCTGAGGAATGCTTCCAGCACCTTGTTGAATCTATGCCACGAAGAATTGAGGCAGTTCTGAAGGCAAAAGGGGGTCCAACCCGTTACTAGCATGGTGTACCTAATAAAGTGGCCGGTGAGTGTATATCCGTCTTTTTGATTGCGTGTTATTCCACTTTTTATTTGGCGGTATGATAATAAAGCGTTGTTTTTTGCCTCGTTTTTTTTATGGTGTTCACTGAAGGGGTTAACTAGTGGGACAGTTTTATAGGTCGGGTCACTACGGACGCGGCGATACTAACTGTGTACTTTTTTTTTTTTTTTATTTAGACAATGAAATGTATTTATAGGAACAATATATATATATATATTTTTTTTACACTATAACATTGCCCGGGGGCAATCTGAGGTGCACAGATTCAGGCTTCCCGGCGCCTGCTCTGAGCAGGCGCAGTGAAGCCACCTCCCTGCAGGACCCGGATGCCGCGTCCATCTTGGATCCAGGCCTGCTGCAGGGAGGAGGAGGTAAGAGACCCTCGGAGCAACGCGATTACATCGCGTTGCTCTGGGGGTCTCAGGGAAGCCCGCAGGGAGCCCCCTCCCTGCGCGATGCTTCCCTATACCGCCGCAACACTGCGATCATGTTTGATCGCAGTGTGGCGGGGGTTAATGTGCCGGGGGAGGTCCGTGACCGCTCCTGGCACATAGTGCCGGATGTCAGCTGCGATAGTCAGCTGACACCCGGCCGCGCTCCCCCCGTGAACGCGGCCGATCGCGCTAGACGTACTATCCCGTCGGTGGTCATACGGGCCCACCCCACCTCGACCGGATAGTACGTCCGATGTCAGAAAGGGGTTAAAAAATAGAAATGGGGGGCATTGCTAAGCCATAATTAAATAAGGGGCTCTCCTGGAGCATGCTAAATAGCGAAGGATGAAGTAGATCCTCCAGACTAGCTGTCACGATCCATTTTTGGATTCATGGCAGCTCTGCTTCCATTCTGCTATAAATGTAGGTTTTTTTCCTTTCAGGACCAGTGAGGGTTAATGTTAGTTTTTCCCTGCTGGCAACCTGCTGTAACTGCAGAGTTGCTGGGTCAGCTGATGTGGGTTGCGACCACTTTCATCATCCTTTAAATGGTCACCTGATGCATCAGCTGACTGTTGGTGATAGATTTTCTCTATGGAGACCTCTGGTGTCAGCTACTTCAGGTGTTTGGAGTCCTGTGTCTGTGTCATCTGCGGTGTGGAGCTTGGCAGTGGAGTCTGGAAGCTAAATGTTGTTTATTCCTTGTCCCTTTCATGATTGTCACTGTCCCCTGTGTGATATATCTGCATTGGTGAGGCTAGCGCTCCTTGACCACCAGTGCACTAGCCAGGGAGGAACGAGGTTCCTGACGGAGGTGGGGGGAAGGACCCATTTAGGGCATTAGGGAAGTGCAGGGACAGGCTCAGGTTTGAGCTCAGGTGGTGACAATTCCCATTTCCCTATCAGTAAGGCCTTCCTCTCCCCATTTCCATCCCGTTGTGTGTGTGGCGCCGTCTGCTGACCGACCCCCCGTTGGGTCGTGTCACATCATTACACTAGCAGAGTAAATTTATACAGAACTAAGACATTTCTTACGACAATTGGTGCTCCACTTAACAAAATCCTATCAACACTAATCGAGACCAGGTTTGTGAATACAAAGCCATGAAAACCCCGATACCAACCAAGACTGCACCAATCAGAAGGGCGAGGAAGCCCCCTTAATTTCCTAGCCTCTGTGCCAGGCACAATCACCATGTCTTACCTATACCTCATCGGTCGGGAACCCCTATCCGACCATGTCGAATAGTTATTTCAAATATAATGAAGAGCTTGAATCATCTGTGAAGACCAGATCTTTGCTGGATTTTCCATATTAAGTGAATTGATCCAACAGCCTCGGTTGCTCTTGCAAAACAATCTGAATAGGAGAATTTACTGGACGGACAAAATTGGTTTAATGTGATATGTCTTACCAGTCTCTCCTTTCCTTCTCTGTGATTCTTTCTTTGAGGACTTGGTAAAAGAGACCCCAATACCAACCCAGCAGGTAAACTGTCCAACACAAACCAGGAGATCGACTAAAAGTGAAGTGTTCCCACTCTTAGTATGAACTCCTCCATTACCAGCTGAACAAAACTCAGGCGTAACGGTGCTCCGTTAATGGCAAAAATTTGAATGTGTCTTTCCAACCTAACTGTCCCGAATCCTAATTACAGAACCAGTGCTGAATCAATGAAGTTGGTGTCCGACCAGTAGTCAATGAAAGCCAACGTAGGCAACAACTGTTTCTTGAAAAGTAGTTCAACGTTTAGCAGTATTTTATCTGAGAAGTAAAACAGTAACTGGAAATGAGGGACCTCCTTGACAATCACATAGACTTAGGTATCTCCCGATGACTTGATTGCTTGAGGGTGTTTTGAGCAGTCCTTAAAGAACTGTCCAGCAAGACCACAGTAGAGGCAGAGTCCAAAACTGTGCAGCGGTCTCCTCTCCATGGCCCGACAGCTGGCAGCTCCATCTTCCATCGGTTCCGCCTCTCGTGTGGTGGACAAATTCGAAAATAATGACCGAAACGTCATATCGCTCATCACGTCTCTCCTGAATTCTGCAATCCATCCGAATGGCCTGGGTCATGGCCTCCACAAGGAACAGGGTGGAGTATGCAGAGCCAGAACGTCCTTAAGTGTATTAGAAAAGCCTCTATGGAACTGACACCTGAGAGATGCATCATTCCACAGAACTTTAGTGCACCATGCCCGGGACTCAGAACTATAGTCCTCAGCATTGCTGCCCCCTTATGTCAGGTTAATGATCTTTGCCTCTATGACATGGATCCTGCCAGGTTCATCGTAGATCAATCCTAAGGTGTCAAAAAAGGAGTCAACAGAAGACCATTCTGGAAACTGTAGGGACAAGACAAAAAAATGCTCAGGTCTGAGGGCCCCCGTGCAATAGGGACAAGGTTATTCCCACCCACTGGGACTCATTCCCTGAAAACTAGAGTTGCAAATTAAAAAATTTTAAACTTTTTTTTCTCCCTCGTATATGTATCCGGTAGAGCCACTACTGGTACAAGAGAGGCCAACTCTACATCAGAGGATACAAATGTAAAAGCAACAGCTGGCAGCGTAGAGCTCTGGGAAGCACTCATCATGCTAGAAAACTGATCCTACAGCTAGAACTGTGACAGTTCAAGTTTCTGATGCTCCCTGGCCAGATCCTGAATCATCAGGGTCACATTCGCCACCTGACTGCAAAGAGTACATATTGAATCCATACTGGTGGGAAAAATAGTAAAAGGCCAGTTGTAAAGTGACGCTAGTCACTACTCAAGGACAAGCTGTGAGGCAGGGTGGTTAAGAGGTGCAGGGTCAGATACCAAGAGAGCTAGTTGTAAACTAAGGGGAAAGACAAGAGTGCAGTCAAGGTCCGAGGTCAGAATTCCACGAAGGTAGCACATCAAGACAAGGGGGCTAGGCAAACCTATAGTCAGAAGCAAGGTCTGAGGTCAGGCAGCAATAGATCAGAAAAAGAGAACAGAAACACAAGACACAAACACCACCAAGCTAAGGCTACGACTATCAGTAATCAGATACTGAAATCCAGCTAAATAGCCAGGTAATAACCCAAGACGGGAGACACCTTGAGAAACCCAGGTCCCCAATTGGAAAGCTTATAGCTCAGCACGACCCTGCCCCAGATTGTACGACTAAACTGTCACTCGCTGGGTCAAAGACACAATCAGTGGTGGAATCGTGGCAGCTATGTCGAAATGCTTTTTTGTGTATTAACCCCTTAATGACCGCCAATATGTCTTTTAACTGACCTGAGATATAAGAGAATAGCATCCCCATACAGGTGACAATCCAGCAGCTGTCAGGTGTACACTATAGCTGACAACTTGCTGCATCAGCCACGATCAGTGTTTGTACCGTCCAAATCTGTTTAACCCCTTAGATGCTGCTGTCAATAGTGACTACATCATATAAATGGTTAATAGAGCGTGGGGGCTTCCTCTTTATTCCAATTGGTGCCTTCAGATCTTGATTCTGTGGTCCTGATGTTTGCCATGGCAGTTCATGACCAAATAGTGGCCTTAGAGTCTGCCGGCTGTTGTAACCTGTTCAGAAGTTAGCGGCATTTAGGTAGTAAAAATACACATTTTCATTTCTGTCACGCCACTTTGTATTAATTCCTGAAAAGCACCTGAAGGGTTAATAAACTACCTGACTGCAGTTTTCAATATGTCAGGAGGTGTTATTTTTAAAATGGTATAACTTTTGGGGGTTTCCCAATATATGGGACCCATAAAGTCACTTCAAATCTGTATAGGCCCCTAAAAAAATAATTTTGCAAATTTGCTTGAAAAAAATGAAAAATTACTGCTACATTTGTAAACCTCCTAAAATTCTATCAAAATAAAATAACATTTTACAAATGATGCTTATGTAAAGCAGGCATGTGGGAAATATTATTTATTAATATTTTGTTATGGTATGACTATCTGAATTAAAGGGATCATCAAAGTTTTAAAATTGAAAATTGTTTACATTTTTGTCAAATTTCTGATAATTTTCATAAATAAAACACAAAACATATCAACCTAAATTCACCATTATCATAAAGTATAATGTGTCACGAAAAAACAATCTCAAAATCACTGGAATTTGTCGAAGTGTTCCAGAGTTATTATCACATAAAGTGACACTGGTCAGATTTTTAAAATTTGGCTCCGTCACTAAGGGGTTAAAACACTTTTTAGTAGAAATTTTACCAGTTGCTTGAAAACTAAAGACTCTACTTTAAAGCTATATGTTTTGAACAGCTGACATGTGCCCGCAATAGGCGAGGGTGGAATCGTGATCCACCTGTGCCTATTAACTAGTTAAATGCCGCTGTCAAACTCTGACAGCGGCATTTAACACGCGCTTCTGGCCATCGGGCCGGAAATACGTGCACCGCTGACCCCTGTCATGTGATCAGGGGTCAGCGGTACGTCGGCAGGACAACCAGAGGTCTCTATGGGTGTTGATGCTGGATTGCTATGAGCACCCTCCTGTGGTCGGCGCTCATAGCAATGTAGTATTTCTGCTACATAGAGGCGATCTGAGCATCGCTCCTATGTAGCAGAGCCGATCAAGTTGTGGCAGTGTCTAGCCTCCCATGGAGGTTATTGAAGGATGGCAAAAGTAAAAAAAAAAATGTTTTTAAACATGCGAAATTTTTTTTTAAAATATAAAAAGTTAAAATCACCCCCTTTCAAAATAAAAATCAAACCTACACATTTGGTACTGCCGCGTTCAGAATCGCCCGATCTATCAATAAAAAAAGGATTAACCTGATCGCTAAATGGCGTAGAGATAAAAAAGTCAAAACGCCAGAATTACGTTTTTTGGTCGCCACGACATTGCATTAAAATGCAATAACGAGCAAGCAAAAGAACGTATCTGCGACAAAACTGTACCATTAAAAACGTCAGCTTGGCAGGCAAAAAATAACCCTCACTGAACCCGAGATCATGATAAATGGAGACGCTACAGGTATCGGAAAATTGCGCTTTTTGTTTGGAATTTTTTCTTCACCACTTAGATAAAAAAGAACCTAGACATGTTTCATGTCTATGAACTCGTAATGACCTGGAGAATCAGAATGGCAGGTCAGTTTTAGCATTTAGTGAAGCTAGCAAAAAAGCCAAACAAAAAACTGTGGGATTGCACTTGTTTTTCAATTTCACCGCACTTGGAATTTTTTTCCCGCTTTCCAGTACACAACACGGTAAAAGCAATGGTGTCAGTCAAAAGTACAACTCGTCCGGCAAAAACAAGCCATCACGTGGCCATATTGATGGAAAAATAAAAAAGTTATGGGTCTGGGAAGGAGGGAAGCGAAAAAACGAAAATGCAAACCGCTAGCAAAAGCACACCGGCGCAAAAAAGAAATATTAAAGCTGCTGATACCAAGACAAGCACTTTGCTAGCTATGTCAAGACCAAAAGGTCAAGCGGAAAAACCAAAAAAGGAAAATATGGTACAGCGCTAAAATTATGGCCCAAACCAATATAGCTGACAACTGCCCCTCGTGATAATATATCCTAATTAAGGCTGCTAGATCATAGCTTCATAGACAATCTAATAGAGGATGTAGCTGATAAGCACTCTTATCGTGCTACGTATAAGTAACACTAAATAAATAAATTATGGACTATGATTACAAAGCCCCTAAGTACAAGTGTAGATGGGTGTTACCACTAGATAGTGCCGTGGTTATCCCAAGTGCCTGCGTATAATAACTGTGCCTTTAGCTCCACTGCCAATACCGCATAAATTATAGGCACAATAACTGCAGCAAAGCCACTATTTTACCTACTTGGCAACAAGTCAGATCAGGTATCCGGTCCTTGTGTGTTCTTTATAAAGCGCAGGTGGTGCGCAGATGGTCGTATTCCTCACTCCAGAGTCCGTATGATGAGTGCACAAAGCCGTGCAGAGCCAGAGACGCCCTGGCCGGCGGCGCCGCTGGATGCTCGGAGAGAAAAGGCGGGGAAGAGGAGCGGCCGCTTACAGCATGTGACGTCTCTAAGCTAACGAGCCTCGCTGGAGCCAAAAAGACCTAACCAACGCACCACCTGCACTTTATAAAGAACATTAACCCGCGAGTGGAATTATCGATCCATGATCAGCACAATACATAGGGACATAATGCATGACAAGCAGAGCTGGGCGAACCCAAACTACCTACTGTTACACTGCAGTCAGCAGCTAAAGCTATGAGCCACAGACTGCATTGTTAGGGCAGGAGAATTTGGTATACTTGAAGCTGCATTCCAGGAACCGGACCCACAGGCAAACTCTAGAGATACATATGTATATAGCAGTGTATTTCTATGTACCTGTATTATAAAAGGAAAAAAAGTCAGATAAAAATAATGAGAAAACAATCCCAAATATGTCTTTTTTTTTTTTTTATTTGGAGAAATGGTCTTCACAGGAATCAAACCCACAACTTCAATCACTACAGGCAAGAGCCACTGCCTCTGCTGACAACATTGGAAGAACTTTGTCTAGTTGAAGCCACATTACCCCCACCGAACACCAGACACATAATACTGATACATAAAGATATAGCAGGATACTTCAGTCCCCGTATTCTAGAGGGGAAAAAAATAAATATTTTTTCTTCCTATGAAATTACTAAAAAATAATGAAAAACAATTACAGTAGTCATTTTTAATTCACTTTTTAAATAATAAAACATCACAAATCGGCAAATAACAGACATATTTGTGACCCTGTAATCGTACGGACCCATACAGCACAGCAATCAGACTATTTTTGGAGATAGGTAAATGGTGTAAAAAAGGTGTGATTTTATTTTATTTTTTTATGTAAAACTGTAATAATAATGTAACACTGAGGCTGTGTTCACATGTAGCGGAAATGCAGTTTTTTCTACTGCATTTTTTGGACAGAATTTCTGTGTTTAACTGTCCAAGAGAAGTGGATGTGATTTCATGAAAACTGCACATCTGAAGATGCTGCTGAACTGTCTGGTTTAGGCGCACATTTTCTCTACAGGTTTGTATGTGAAGCTTAAAAAAACAGGTTTTCTGTATTCCAAAAACTACGTTAAAAACGCGGCTTCTCATCTGCACCAAATGCATCAAATAAGGGAGAAAAGTCATAACAAAAATGCAATAACCAGAGAAGATTGTTATTGTGTAGTGTGTAGTTTGATGCAGATCCTGCAGAAAAAACCAAAGTATTTCTACTATCAGTGGGCAGTGCCAAGCGTGCAGCGTCCAGCGCCCAGCGTGCAGTGTCCAGCGTGCAACGCCAAGCGTGCAGTGTCCAGCGCCCAGCGTGCAGTGTCCAGCGGGCAGCGCCAAGCGTGCAGTGTCCAGTGTGCCTGCTCTGAGGATTCAGAAGTCACATAGAGTGACTGCAGACTTTTAGTAAAAGACCAACCACTCCAATGACATTATGGACAGTTGTAACTGCCAGTTTCAGAAACAGGTGGAGGTCCTTTTCTTTCTCCCATGACCAGAGCCCAGCAAACAGCAGCAGATCCTAACCCTTCCAAGACAGTACAGTCATGGACAAAAATTTTGAGAATGAGACAAATCTTAATTTTTCCAAAGTCTACTGCTTCATTTTTTCTAATGGCAATTTGCATATACTCCTGAATGTCAGAGTGATCAGCTTAACAGCAATTACTGTACTTGCAAAGTCAATATTTGCCCAGAAAATGAACTTTAACCCCCAAAACACATTTCAACATCATTGTAGTCCTGCCTTAAAAGGAGCAGCTAACATAATTTTAGTGATTGATCCATTAACACAGGTGTGGGTGTTGATGAGGACAGGGCTGGCGATCAATCAGTCATGATTAAGTAAGAATGACATCACTGGACACTTTAAAAGGAGGCTGGTGCTTGGTATCATTGTTTCTCTTCAGTTAACCATGGCTACTGCGATCAGGCACCCAGCTGAGAATCGTACGTCGTAGCACATCGTTTGAAACTTTCTTTCGTCGTTGGATCTCCCGCTGTCATCGCTGGATCGTTGTGTGTGACAGCGATCCAGCGATGCGTTCGCTGGTAACCAGGGTAAACATCGGGTTACTAAGCGCAGGGCCGCGCTTAGTAACCCGATGTTTACCCTGGTTACCAGCGTAAAAGTAAAAAAAAACAAACCGTACATACTCACCATCTGATGCCCGTCAGGTCCCTTGCCGTCTGCTTTCCGCTCTGACTGTCTGCCGGCCGGAAAGTGAGAGCAGATCACAGCGGTGACGTCGCCGCTGCGCTCTGCTCTCACTGTACAACCGGATCTCAGTGAGAGCAGGAAGCAGACGGCAAGGGACCTGACGGGCATCAGATGGTGAGTATGTACGGTTTGTTTTTTTTTACTTTTACACTGGTAACCACGGTAAACATCGGGTTACTAAGCGCGGCCCTGCGCTTAGTAACCCGATGTTTACCCTGGTTACCCGGGGACTTCAGCATCGCTCGAGCGCCGTGATTGCAACGTGTGACCGCAGTCTACGACGCTGGAGCGATACTCATACGACGCTGCGACGTCACGAATCGTGCCGTCGTAGCGATGTAAATGGTACTGTGTGACGGTACCCTAACAGGGAAGAGTATCGCAGCTACAAAGATTGCACCTCAGTCAACAATCTATCGCATCATCAAGAACTTCAAGGAGAGAGCTTCCATTGTTGTCAAAAAGGCTCCAGGGCGCCCAAGAAAGACCAGCAAGCGCCAGGACCGTATCTTAAAACTGTTTCAGCTGCGGGATCGGACTACCAGCAGTGCCGAGCTTGCTCAGGAATGGCAGCAGGCTGGTGTGAGTGCTTCTGCACGCACTGTGAGGCGGAGACTCTTTGAGCAAGGCCTGGTTTCAAGGAGGGCAGCAAAGAAGCCACTTCTCTCCAGAAAAAACATCAGGGACCGACTGATATTCTGCAAAAGGTACAGGGAGTGGACTGCTGAGGACTGGGGCAAAGTCATTTTCTCTGATGAATCCCCTTTTCGATTGTTTAGAACATCTGGAAAACAGCTTATTCGGAGAAGAAGAGGTGAGCGCTACCACCAGTCTTATCTCCTGCCAACTGTAAAGCATCCTGAAACCATTCATGTGTGGGGTTGCTTCTCAGCCAAGGGAATCGGCTCACTCACAGTCTTGCCTAAAAACACAGCCATGAATAAAGAATGGTACCAGAATGTCCTCCAAGAGCAACTTCTCCCAACCGTCCAAGAGCAGTTTGGCGCCCAACAATGCCTTTTCCAGCATGATGGAGCACCTTGCCATAAAGCAAAGGTGATAACTAAATGGCTCATGGAACAAAACATAGAGATTTTGGGTCCATGGCCTGGAAACTCCCCAGATCTTAATCCCATTGAGAACTTGTGGTCAATCATCAAGAGACGGGTGGACAAACAAAAACCAACAAATTCTGGCAAAATGCAAGCATTGATTATGCAAGAATGGACTGCTATCAGTCAGGATTTGGTCCAGAAGTTGATTGAGAGCATGCCAGGGAGAATTGCAGAGGTCTTGAAGAAGAAGGGTCAACACTGCAAATATTGACTTGCTGCATTAACTCATTCTAACTGTCAATATAACCTATTGGTACTCATAATATGATTGCAATTATATTTCTGTATGTGATATAAACATCAGACAAACACTAATAAAAACCAGAGGGCAGCAGATCATGTGAAAATATAATTTTGGTGTCATTCTCAAAACTTTTGGCCATGACTGTACAACAAACTCCAAAATATGGTCTGTTTTCACTACGGCTTGCTCTGCGTGATCAGCTCACGGGTCATTAGGTGTGTGTGTATGGCCAGTGTCCGGGTTGTGTATTGAGGAAAGCCAGGAGCAGAGTGGAACAATGCTACACAATGCTCCCCACAGTGTGCAGGACCTTACCAGGCGCATATGGCTACAAATCCTGAGAGCTGGTGCCCCAGGGAATGACGGCTTTCTCCTGCAATATAAAGGTTTGCCTGTAATTAATGGCTCTCATTATTGGTGACAATATTTTAAGTTCTGATGATGGACAGCCCCAGGCAGCTGTGCTGGGGGAATGTTACTCGTCATCACCATCTGCTAGAATCTTAAACTTTGTCTCTTTGAGCAGAACTTTCCTAGCGGTGACTCACCTGGATGTCTCACTCAGGTCCTTGCTCAGACACCACCTACACTCCGCTCTGTGCACAGAATGTGTGGGGGAGCACAAACCAGGGTCCTTGTGTGCTTCATCATGGCCTTGTACAAAAGGTATCAGAGGAGAAGTGCTGCTGAGCATTCCCACACATTAACCCGCGAGTGGAATTATCGATCCATGATCAGCACAATACATAGGGACATAATGCATGACAAGCAGAGATGGGCGAACCCAAACTACCTACTGTTCGGGCACGGACTTCATCAGGAACCACGTTACTGTCCAGGTTTGTGTCCCCCCCCCCTTCAAGTACCAGGTGCTTGTTGGGCTGTCATGTGCAAGACAGCGCGGCCAATACTGTTTATGACCGGCAGTAAAATCATCACCGCCGGTCCGACAGCCATGGTTCCCATGCTGTCAAAAGACAGCATGAGCGCGAAGCTGTGATCGGAGGTATAAAGTAGTCTACCTCCGGTTATTGGTGTTGGCTGATGGGACTACTGCTCCATCAGCTTACGCCTGCTGCCGCTAATAACAGCGAGAGCGGCTGATGGCAGTATTCATCAGACGGCGACTGCATAGTAAATAAAAAAACAAAAACAGCGTGGGTTCCCCTATATTTTTGTTAACCAGCCAGGCAAAATGGACAGCAACCCTAAGCTGTCAGCTTCAGAACGGCTGGTACCGGTTTAGTCTCCGGTACCAGCCATAGATTAATCACAGGTACCAGGCCCGGATTAGTCTCCAGTTGTGTCCAGTACCGGCCCCGGTTTAGTCTCCGGTACCAGCCATAGTTCTATCACAGGCACTGGGCCCGGATTAGTCTCTGGTTGTGTCCAGTACCGGCCCCGGTTTAGTCTCCAGTACCAGTCATAGATTAATCACAGGCACTGGGCCCAGATTAGTCTCCGGTTGTGTCCAGTATTGGCCCCGATTTACTCTCCGGTACCAGCCATAGTTTTATCACAGGCACTGGGCCCAGATTAGTCTCCAGTTGTGTCCAGTACCGGCCCCGGTTTAGTCTCCGGTACCAGCCATAGTTTAATCACAGGTACTGGGCCCGGATTAGTCTCCGGTTGTGTCCAGTACCGGCCCCAGTTTAGTCTCCGGTACCAGCCATAGATTAATCACAGGTACTGGGCCCGGATAAGTCTCTGGTTGTGTCCAGTACCGGCCCCGGTTTAGTCTCCGGTACCAGCCATAGTTTAATCACAGGTACTGGGCCAGGATTAGTCTCCGGTTGTGTCCAGTACCGGCCCCGGTTTAGTCTCCAGTACCAGCCATAGTTTTATCACAGGTACTGGGCCCGGATTAGTCTCCGGTTGTGACCAGTACCGACCCCGGTTTAGTCTCCAGTACCAGCCATAGTTTAATCACAGGTACTGGGCCCGGATTAGTCTCCGGTTGTGTCCAGTACCGGCCCCAGTTTAGTCTCCGGTACCAGCCATAGATTAATCACAGGTACTGGGCCCGGATAAGTCTCTGGTTGTGTCCAGTACCGGCCCCGGTTTAGTCTCCGGTACCAGCCATAGTTTAATCACAGGTACTGGGCCAGGATTAGTCTCCGGTTGTGTCCAGTACCGGCCCCGGTTTAGTCTCCAGTACCAGCCATAGTTTTATCACAGGTACTGGGCCCGGATTAGTCTCCGGTTGTGACCAGTACCGACCCCGGTTTAGTCTCCAGTACCAGCCATAGTTTAATCACAGGTACTGGGCCCGGATTAGTCTCCGGTTGTGTCCAGTACCGGCCCCGGTTTAGTCTCCGGTACCAGCCATAGATTAATCACAGGC
Organism: Ranitomeya variabilis; assembly: GCF_051348905.1. Lineage (NCBI taxonomy): Eukaryota > Metazoa > Chordata > Amphibia > Anura > Dendrobatidae > Ranitomeya > Ranitomeya variabilis. The sequence goes on from NC_135235.1 coordinate 244,306,406, forward strand.
ACTGGGCCCGGATTAGTCTCCGGTTGTGTCCAGTATCGGCCCCGGTTTAGTCTCCGGTACCAGCCATAGATTAATCACAGGCACTGGGCCCGGATTAGTCTCCGGTTGTGTCCAGTATCGGCCCCGGTTTAGTCTCCAGTACCAGTCATAGATTAATCACAGGTACTGGGCCAGGATTAGTCTCCGGTTGTGTCCAGTATCGGCCCCGGTTTAGTCTCCAGTACCAGTTATAGATTAATAACAGGCATTGGGCCCGGATTAGTCTCCAGTTGTGTCCAGTACCGGCCCCGGTTTAGTCTCCGGTACCAGCCATAGTTCTATCACAGGCACTGGGCCCGGATTAGTCTCTGGTTGTGTCCAGTACCGGCCCCGGTTTAGTCTCCAGTACCAGTCATAGATTAATCACAGGCACTGGGCCCAGATTAGTCTCCGGTTGTGTCCAGTATTGGCCCCGATTTACTCTCCGGTACCAGCCATAGTTTTATCACAGGCACTGGGCCCAGATTAGTCTCCAGTTGTGTCCAGTACCGGCCCCGGTTTAATCTCCGGTACCAGCCATAGTTTAATCACAGGTACTGGGCCCGGATTAGTCTCCGGTTGTGTCCAGTACCGGCCCCAGTTTAGTCTCCGGTACCAGCCATAGATTAATCACAGGCACTGGGCCCGGATAAGTCTCCGGTTGTGTCCAGTACCGGCCCCGGTTTAGTCTCCAGTACCAGCCATAGATTAATCACAGGTACTGGGCCCGGATTAGTCTCCGGTTGTGACCAGTACCGACCCCGGTTTAGTCTCCAGTACCAGCCATAGTTTAATCACAGGTACTGGGCCCGGATTAGTCTCCGGTTGTGTCCAGTACCGGCCCCGGTTTAGTCTCCGGTACCAGCCATAGATTAATCACAGGCACTGGGCCCGGATTAGTCTCCGGTTGTGTCCAGTATCGGCCCCGGTTTAGTCTCCGGTACCAGCCATAGATTAATCACAGGCACTGGGCCCGGATTAGTCTCCGGTTGTGTCCAGTATCGGCCCCGGTTTAGTCTCCAGTACCAGTCATAGATTAATCACAGGTACTGGGCCAGGATTAGTCTCCGGTTGTGTCCAGTATCGGCCCCGGTTTAGTCTCCAGTACCAGTTATAGATTAATAACAGGCATTGGGCCCGGATTAGTCTCTGGTTGTGTCCAGTACCGACCCCGGTTTAGTCTCCAGTACCAGCCATAGTTTAATCACAGGCACTGGGCCCGGATTAGTCTCTGGTTGTGTCCAGTACCGGCCCCGGTTTAGTCTCCGGTACCAGCCATAGATTAATCACAGGTACTGAGCCCGGATTAGTCTCCGGTTGTGTCCAGTACCGGCCCAGGTTTAGTCTCCGGTACCAGCCATAGATTAATCACAGGCACTGGGCCCGGATTAGTCTCTGGTTGTGTCCAGTACCGGCCCCGGTTTAGTCTCCGGTACCAGCCATAGATTAATCACAGGTACTGAGCCCGGATTAGTCTCCGGTTGTGTCCAGTACCGGCCCAGGTTTAGTCTCCGGTACCAGCCATAGATTAATCACAGGCACTGGGCCCGGATTAGTCTCCGGTTGTGTCCAGTATCGGCCCCGGTTTAGTCTCCGGTACCAGCAGGGCCGGCGTTTGGCACAGGCAGACGTCTGGGGCCCCCACCTACAAGGGGGCCCCCTGCATCTGCAACCCCTGTATGAAGTGTCCAGAGGGTTTTCAGCAGTGAATAATGTTGTGCATTGCTCTGTAGTCCCAGAATGTGTCTTTCAAACCCCCCTTGAGACCCCCCTCAGTGCAGTGATTTACTCACTGTGGTCCAGGAGCTCTGTGCTGTTTGCTGTAGGATCAGGTTTCACAGTCACATACAGCAGGGATCAGCATAGGCTCTGACAAGTCACTAAATCATTGCTTGTAATCTGACAGGGCGACCTGCTGTCACTACTGTCTGGATGACACAAGACAGGAATATTGTCTGCTGAATCAGGGCATTTATTATATAGAAATAAATGAATTCCCACGTGAAATAATAAGGGTAAACCATACACATATAGTACAGGTGTGCATAGGAATCAGCGTTTTTGGTGCATTTTTTTTGCAGCCAAAGCCTGCTCTCTTGATAGTAAAAACACTGCTTTCAAAACACCCATTTTTTAGGGTATGTGCAGAGGATCCGGAAATGGTAGCCCTTTGGACGCAGTGGACATGTGCTGCATCCAAAGTGCTGCCATCTTTTGAACACAGGTGATTCCGCGTGTGTTCATTGATCTGTGCGGAATCCCTGCGTCCTATACATTGCAGGGGTGAGATTTCTCTTGTGGAGACTCGCGTCTACGCCATATAAATTGGCATGCTGCAGCCTGGACAGACGCGCCGCATGTCAGTCTCCGCAGGTGAGGTGCAGGTGTCAGTGCACGCATAGTAGAGATGGAGTTTCTTGAAATCCCCTCCACTATACTGTAGCATGTGGCCGCTGCGGGTTGGACGCTGCACAAGTACACAGCAGCCGACCCGCAGCGTTTACTGACTGTGTGCACACACCCTTAGAGCTTTTGCTGTTTGTTTTTACAGTATGCATTTTGTCTACAGTACATGTTTAGTAAAGTTAGTGTTATTCACAAAAAACGCAGCGAAAAACAATGTTGCAACATTTGCAGCATTTTTTAAACTTTTTCATTGCTTTCTACGGGTGAAAAAAATTGCTGAAAGAAGCGACACGCTGCAGATTTAAAAAAGGCTGCAGTTGTGAAATTCAGTCAGGAGAAAATAAAAGGGTGTGCAGGAGATTTCTGAAAATCTCAGTTTTTGCTTGTGCTGTAAAATGCTGTAAACTTCTTATTTGCAGAAGAAAAAGCTGCAAAACTTCTGCATATGAACATGGCGAAAAGCTGCTTTTCAAAGTGCCAGCAAAACATTTCCGAAATCTCCTGCAGGCGCTTGTTTGTTTTCTGACTGGATTTCAGAACTGTAGCACTTTTTAAATCTGCAGCGTGTCACTTCTTTCAGTGTGTTTTCACCCGTAGAAAGCAATGAAAGAATAAAAAAGCTGCAGATATTTCAGCGGCATTTTTCAATGCAATTTTTTAAGTGGTTTTGGTGAATTAAACTATTAGGTCTCGTTCACCTGTTCAGTATTTGTAATGCAGAAACAGCAGTGGAACAATGAGGCTATGTGCACACGCTGTGGAATCTGCCGTGGATTTTTCCTGCGGATTTATCGCGGAATTCCTGCGTTTTTTGTGTGGTTTTCAACATATGGAGCAGGTGTAAAACGCTGCGGAATCCGCACAAAGAATTGACATGCTGCAGAAAATACAACGCAGCGTTTCCACGCGGTATTTTCCGCAGCATGTGTACTGCAGATTTTGTTTTCCATACGTTTACATGGTGCTGTACAACGCATGGAAAACTGCTGCAGATCGACAGCAAAATCCGCAGCGTGTGCACATAGCCTGAGAAACACGTCACCACTTCTGTATTTATCACCCTCCTGGTTTTGGCTTACACATGCTGATGTGAAATACTGATCATATGAATGTGGCCTTAAACATCCTGTAGACAAAGCAAACATCCTCACTCCAAAATAAAGCTGAAAAAAGTGTGAAGAACACCACAAAACAAGCTGAAAAACAGGGGTTTGGAATGCAACATTTTTACTGCCAATAGAAAAGGTTTTGGCTACTGAAAAAAATGCTGCATGTGCACATAGTCTTAAGGTACCTTCACACTAAACGATATCGCTAGCGATCCGTGACGTTGCAGCTTCCTGGATAGCGATATCGTTGTGTTTGACACGCAGCAGCGATCAGGATCCTGCTGTGATATCGCTGGTCGTTGGTTAAAGTTCAGAACTTTATTTGGTCGTCAGACCGGCGTGTATCGTCGTGTTTGACACCAAAAGCAACGATACCAGCGATGTTTTACACTGGTAACCAGGGTAAACATCGGGTTACTAAGCGCAGGGCCGCGCTTAGTAACCCGATGTTTACCCTGGTTACCATTGTAAATGTAAAAAAAACAAACTACATACTCACCTTCGCGTCCCCCGGCGTCCGCTTCCCACACTGACTGAGCGCCATAAAGTGAAAGTACAGCACAGCGGTGACGTCACCGCTCTGCTGTTAGGGCCGGCGCTCAGTCAGTGCAGGAAGCGGACGCCGGGGGACGCGAATGTAAGTATGTACTGTTTGTTTTTTTTACATTTTACGCTGGTAACCAGGGTAAACATCGGGTTACTAAGCGCGGCCCTGCGCTTAGTAACCCGATGTTTACCCTGGTTACCCGGGGACCTCGGCATCGTTGGTCGCTGGAGAGCGGTCTGTGTGACAGCTCTCCAGTGACCAAACAGCGACGCTGCAGCGATCGGCATCGTTGTCTGTATCGCTGCAGCGTCGCTTAATGTGAAGGTACCTTTACTCTGAAATGCTATGTCTATCTGTGGTGTTACATAGGACTGCAGGGGACATCTACTACATTATCTGTACTCAGAGAGTTATCACTGTATTATCTGTGGTGTTAAAAAAAATTAAGAGGGGGGTTGGAGGCAACTCTTTGTCTTGGGGCTTGGGCCCCCAATCTTTTCTGACCCTAGCAACGCCCCTGCATACAGCTAATAGTGGCAGACCTGTTGGCCGATATAAGGCCCCTAAATATGGGGGCCACAGTGTGAGCACTGGCTCCAGGCCCCTCCACCAACTGTATCCGCATCCTGCTCATGTAATGTAACCTAAGGGTATGTGCACACGCTGCGGATTTTGCTGCGGATCCGCAGCGGATTTGACGTTTTCCCAAAGTTTACAGTACCATGCAAACCTATGGGGGAAAAAAACCGCTGTGCACATGCTGCGGATTATTTTCCGCAGCATGTCAATTCTTTCTGCGGATTCCGCAGCGGTTTTCAACATGCACCAATAGGAAAGTGCTGTTGAAAACCCGCAGAGGAATCCGCAGAAGAAACCGCGATAAAATCCGCAGTGAAAACCACAGTGGTTTTGCACTGCAGATTTTCCAAATCCGCTGCGGAAAAATCCGCAGCAGAATCCGCAAGGTGGGCACATACACTAAATGTTTGTGTGATTTTACAATGTTAGCATTTGGGCCCCACTTTGTCTAAAACCGGCCCTGGGTACCAGCCATAGATTTATCACAGGCACTGGGCCCGGATTAGTCTCCGGTTCTGGTTTATTGTCGGTTTTAGTGTTTGCTATGTCCAGTACAGGCTCCAGCTTTATTTCCCGTTGTGACTGGTATTGCCCCCGTTTAGTCTCCGGTTGTCCTTGTATAACCTCCCATTGTACCCGGTACCATCCCTAGTCATTAGCCCGTAGAGTCCAGTACCAGTTAGTCTCCGGTTGCCCCGGTTTCGCGCATGATCCTGCGGCTTCTTCTCTGTGCGACAACCTTGTGAGAGTTCACAACTAGATTGCGGCTGACTCCGCCCAGTCTCTGCCCACTTTCCGGTCTTTGGTTAATTGCCTCCCACTTTCTCAGAGCATAGCCAATCAGCTTCCTATTTTCTGAAGCACAGCCAATCAGAGTGTTCCGTGGGCGTTACGCGCTGTAATAACCGGGTTAGGTTGCAGCGCTGGCCTGGCTTGTCCGGACTGGGGCCGGGATGGGAAGCGGCCGGCGGGCCGGTGCCGAGGTATGATCTGCGGAGCGGCGAGGCGAGCGGGGAGCGGCGGATTCTGCATCGCGGGGCGGACCGGACGTGTGAGATATGAGGCGGCTCCTGAGCGGCGCTCTGCTCTACTATGATTCGCTATGTGCTCGCTGTGATGGCGAGTGTGACCGGCGCCGGGGGACTCGCTGCTCAAGGTGAGTGCAGCCCGGGGAGAGAGGACGTGTCGTCCGCACTGTCACCGCCACGGCGCGGGAGTCTGCACCTGGATAAAGATGGAGAGGACCCGAGGGGAAGTGATGGAGAACGGAGGGAACCGGAGGGATAACGGAGAGGACTGGATGGAGAGTGGGGAACGGAGAGGACCGGAGGGGGAGTGAGAGGATCGGTGATGGTGAACGGAGGGATAACGGAGAGGACCGGAGGGGGAACGGAGAGGAACGGTGATGGAGAACGGAGAGGAACGGTGATGGAGAACGGAGAGGACCGGAGGGAGAGTGGGGAACGGAGAGGACCGGAGGGAGAGGGGGAACGGAGAGGACCGGAGGGGTAGTAAGAGGAACGGTAATGGAGAACGGAGAGGACCGGAGAGAGAGTGGGGAACGGAGAGGACGAGAGGGAGAGGACCGGAGGGAGAGTGGGGAACGGAGAGGACGAGAGGGAGAGGACCGGAGGGAGAGGGGGAACGGAGAGGACGAGAGGGAGAGGACCGGAGGGAGAGGGGGAACGGAGAGGACCGGAGGGGGAGTGAGAGGAACAGTGATGGAGAACGGAGAGGACCGGAGAGAGAGTGGGGAACGGAGAGGACCGGAGGGAGAGGGAGAGGACCGGAGGGAGAGGGAGAGGACCGGAGGGAGAGGGGGAACGGAGAGGACCGGAGGGGGAGTGAGAGGAACAGTGATGGAGAACGGAGAGGACCGGAGAGAGAGTGGGGAACGGAGAGGACTGGAGGGAGAGGGAGAGGACCGGAGGGAGAGGGAGAGGACCGGAGGGAGAGGGGGAACGGAGAGGACCGGAGGGAGAGGGAGAGGACCGGAGGGAGAGGGAGAGGACCGGAGGGAGAGGGGGAACGGAGAGGACCGGAGGGAGAGGGGGAACGGAGAGGACCGGAGGGAGAGGGAGAGGACCGGAGGGAGAGGGGGAACGGAGAGGACCGGAGGGAGAGGGAGAGGACCGGAGGGAGAGGGGGAACGGAGAGGACCGGAGGGAGAGGGGGAACGGAGAGGACCGGAGGGGGAGTGAGAGGATCGGTGATGGAGAACGGATGGATAACGGAGAGGACCGGAGGGGGAGTGGGAAACGGAGAGGACTGAAGGGAGAGTGAGAGGATCAGTGATGGAGAACGGAGAGGACCGGAGGGAGAGTGGGGAACGGAGAGGACCGGAGGGAGAGGGGGAACGGAGAGGACCGGAGGGGTAGTAAGAGGAACGGTAATGGAGAACGGAGAGGACCGGAGAGAGAGTGGGGAACGGAGAGGACGAGAGGGAGAGGACCGGAGGGAGAGTGGGGAACGGAGAGGACGAGAGGGAGAGGACCGGAGGGAGAGGGGGAACGGAGAGGACCGGAGGGGGAGTGAGAGGAACAGTGATGGAGAACGGAGAGGACCGGAGAGAGAGTGGGGAACGGAGAGGACCGGAGGGAGAGGGAGAGGACCGGAGGGAGAGGGAGAGGACCGGAGGGAGAGGGGGAACGGAGAGGACCGGAGGGGGAGTGAGAGGAACAGTGATGGAGAACGGAGAGGACCGGAGAGAGAGTGGGGAACGGAGAGGACTGGAGGGAGAGGGAGAGGACCGGAGGGAGAGGGAGAGGACCGGAGGGAGAGGGGGAACGGAGAGGACCGGAGGGAGAGGGAGAGGACCGGAGGGAGAGGGAGAGGACCGGAGGGAGAGGGGGAACGGAGAGGACCGGAGGGAGAGGGGGAACGGAGAGGACCGGAGGGAGAGGGAGAGGACCGGAGGGAGAGGGGGAACGGAGAGGACCGGAGGGAGAGGGGGAACGGAGAGGACCGGAGGGGGAGTGAGAGGATCGGTGATGGAGAACGGATGGATAACGGAGAGGACCGGAGGGGGAGTGGGAAACGGAGAGGACTGAAGGGAGAGTGAGAGGATCAGTGATGGAGAACGGAGAGGACCGGAGGGAGAGGGGGGACGGAGAGGACCGGAGGGGGAGTGAGCGGATAGGTGAGAGAGGACCGGAGGAAGAGGGGGGAGTGAGAGGATCGGTGAGGGAGAACGGAGAGGACCGGAGAGGGAACGGAGGAAGAGGGGGAATGGAGAGGACCGGAGGGGGAGTGAGAGAGGACTGGAGGAAGAGGGGGAACGGAGAGGACCGGAGGGGGAGTGAGACGATCGGTAAGGGAGAACGGAGAGGACCGGAGGGATAACGGAGAAGACCAGAGGAAGAGGGGGAACGGAGAGGACACGAGGGAGAGGGGGAATGGAGAGGACCGGAGGGGGAGTGAGAGGATCGGTGATGGAGAACGGAGAGGACCGGAGGGAGAGGGGGAACGGAGAGGACCCGAGGGAAAGTGAGGGAGAACGGAGAGGGCTGGACGGAGAGGACCGGAGGGAGAGGGCTGGACGGAGAGGACCGGAGGGAGAGGGCTGGACGGAGAGGACCGGAGGGAGAGGGCTGGACGGAGAGGACCGGAGGGAGAGGGGGGGACGGAGAGAACCGGAGGGAGAGGGGGGACGGAGGGAGAGGGGGGACTTAGAGAACCGGAGGGAGAGGGGGGGACGGAGAGGACTGGAGGGAGGGGGGGGGGGGACGGAGAGGACCGGAAGGAGAGGGGGGGGGGGTCGGAGAGGACCGGGGGGGGACGGAGAGGACCGGAGGGAGAGGGGGGGACAGAGAGGACCGGAGGGAGAGAGGAGAGGACTAGATGGAGAGCGTGGGATGCAGAGGACCGGAGGGGTCTGACTGAGAAGACGAGGGAAAGAGGACGGAATCGGGTGGGACCAGGGCCGAAAATGGGGAGGGGGGAACCACAGAGGAAAAGGGATGGGTGGGAAGAGAGGGACTGGAGGGGTGGAGGAAAAGCGGTTGAACAGAGGGCAGCGTGGAGTAAAGGGGGGTGTCGGGGAGGAAGACTGAGAGAGGGACTGAGGGGACCGTGGAGGAAAATGGGTTAAAGGAGAGGATACAAGAAGGGAGCACAGGGTGGGGACCTGTGACGGAGAAGGGGGACTGGATATAGTTGAGACCAAGTGAGTAAGAGGGCCTGGTGGTGTGGAGCAAACAATGGGACTGAGGAGTAGTGGCGGGACTGAGCACCAGGTGAAGGGACATGATGGAACTGAGGACCTGGTGGGGGAGAGCAACTGTGGGACCAAGAACCTCATGGGGGGACTGAGGACTTGGGGAAGGAGCCACAGTACTAAGGATCTAGGGAGGGGTGAGGAGCAACAGGACTGGTGGAGGATGGTATTGTGTGGTGATGCTGGTGGAGGATATTATGACAGTAGTGGTGATGGTGAAGAATATTATGATGGTGATTGCGCTATAATAATAAATAATAATAATGGTGGTGGTGGTGATGCTGGTGGATGATGATGTTATGGTGGTGGTGCTGGTGGAGGATATGATGGTGGTGGCGATGATGCAGGATGTTGTGGTGGTGATGCTGGTGCGTGTTACTGTGGAGCTGGTGGAGGATATTATGATGGTGGTGATGATGCAGGATGTTACGGTGGTGGTGATGTTGGTGGATGATATGGTGGTGATGCAGGATGTTATGGTGGAGGATATTATGGTGTGGTGATTCTGGTGGAAGATGTGATGGTGGAGGTTATGACGTTGGTGGAGATGATGCAGGATGTTATGATGGTGGTGATGCTGGTGGATGTTATGTTGGTGATGATGCAGGATGTTGTGGTGCTGGTGGAGGATATTATGTTGGTGATGCTGGTGGATGATGTTATGGTGGTGATGGTGGAGGACATGATGGGTGCTTAGGTGAGGTGGCCCTGGCGGTGCAAAGGTGATGTGGTGGTGAGGTGGCCCTGGCGGTGCAGAGGTGATGTGGTGCTGAGGTGAGGTGGCCCTGGCGGAGCAGAGGTGATAGGGTGCAGAGGTGATGGGGTGCTGAGGTGAGGTGGCCCTGGCGGTGCAAAGGTGATGTGGTGGTGAGGTGGCCCTGGCGGTGCAGAGGTGATGTGGTGCAGAGGTGATGTGGTGGTGAGGTGGCCCTGGTGGTGCAGAGGTGATGAGGTGGCCCTGACGGTGCAGCGGTGATGTAGTGCAGCGGTGATGTAGTGCAGCGGTGATGGGGTGCAGCGGTGATGGGGTGTAGAGGTGATGGGGTGCAGAGGTGATGTGTCCCTGGCGGTGATGGGGTGCAGAGATGATGTGTCCCTGGCAGTGCAGAGGTGATGGGGTGCAGAGGTGATGTGTCTCTGGTGGTGCTGAGTTGACAGAGTGCAGAGGTGATGTGGCCCTGGCGGTGCAGAGGTGATGGCGTGGTGAGGTGGCGGTAAGGTGGCCCTGGCGGTGCAGAGGTGGTGGTAAGGTGACCCTGGCGGTGCAGAGGTGATGTGTCCCTGGCGGTGCTGAGGTGATGGGGTGTAGAGGTGATGTGTCCCTGGCAGTGCTGAGGTCATGTGGTGCAGAGGTGATGTGGTGCTGAGGTGATGTGTCCCTGGCGGTGCTGAGGTGACGGGGTGCTGAGGTGATGTGGCCCTGGCGGTGCTGAGGTGATGTGGCCCTGGCGGTGCTGAGGTGATGTGGCCCTGGCGGTGCTGAGGTGACGGGGTGCTGAGGTGATGTGGCCCTGGCGGTGATGGGGTGCTGAGGTGATGTGTCCCTGGCGGTGCTGAGGTGACGGGGTGGTGAGGTGATGTGTCCCTGTCGGTGGTGAGGTGATGTGTCCCTGTCGGTGGTGAGGTGATGTGTCCCTCGCGGTGCTGAGATGATGTGGTGCTCAGGTGATGGGGTGCTGAGGTGATGTGGCCCTGGCGGTGCTGATATGATGTGGTGCTGAGGTGATGTGGCCCTGGCGGTGCTGAGGTGACTGGGTGCTGAGGTGATGTGTCCCTGGCGGTGCTGAGGTGATGTGGCCCTGGCTGTGCTGAGGTGATGGGGTGATGTGTCCCTGGCGGTGCTGAGGTGACGGGGTGCTGAGGTGAAGTGTCCCTGGCGGTGCAGAGGTGATGTGGTGCTGAGGTGATGTGTCCCTGGCGGTGCTGAGGTGACGGGGTGCTGAGGTGATGTGGCCCTGGCGGTGCTGAGGTGATGTGGCCCTGGCGGTGCTGAGGTGATGTGGCCCTGGCGGTGCTGAGGTGATGTGGCCCTGGCGGTGATGGGGTGCTGAGGTGATGTGTCCCTGGCGGTGCTGAGGTGACGGGGTGGTGAGGTGATGTGTCCCTGTCGGTGGTGAGGTGATGTGTCCCTGTCGGTGGTGAGGTGATGTGTCCCTCGCGGTGCTGAGATGATGTGGTGCTCAGGTGATGGGGTGCTGAGGTGATGTGGCCCTGGCGGTGCTGATATGATGTGGTGCTGAGGTGATGTGGCCCTGGCGGTGCTGAGGTGACTGGGTGCTGAGGTGATGTGTCCCTGGCGGTGCTGAGGTGATGTGGCCCTGGCTGTGCTGAGGTGATGGGGTGATGTGTCCCTGGCGGTGCTGAGGTGACGGGGTGCTGAGGTGAAGTGTCCCTGGCGGTGCAGAGGTGATGTGGTGCTGAGGTGATGTGTCCCTGGCGGTGCTGAGGTGACGGGGTGCTGAGGTGATGTGGCCCTGGCGGTGCTGAGGTGATGTGGCCCTGGCGGTGCTGAGGTGATGTGGCCCTGGCGGTGCTGAGGTGATGTGGCCCTGGCGGTGATGGGGTGCTGAGGTGATGTGTCCCTGGCGGTGCTGAGGTGACGGGGTGGTGAGGTGATGTGTCCCTGTCGGTGGTGAGGTGATGTGTCCCTGTCGGTGGTGAGGTGATGTGTCCCTCGCGGTGCTGAGATGATGTGGTGCTCAGGTGATGGGGTGCTGAGGTGATGTGGCCCTGGCGGTGCTGATATGATGTGGTGCTGAGGTGATGTGGCCCTGGCGGTGCTGAGGTGACTGGGTGCTGAGGTGATGTGTCCCTGGCGGTGCTGAGGTGATGTGGCCCTGGCTGTGCTGAGGTGATGGGGTGATGTGTCCCTGGCGGTGCTGAGGTGACGGGGTGCTGAGGTGAAGTGTCCCTGGCGGTGCAGAGGTGATGTGGTGCTGAGGTGATGTGTCCCTGGCGGTGCTGAGGTGACGGGGTGCTGAGGTGATGTGGCCCTGGCGGTGCTGAGGTGATGTGGCCCTGGCGGTGCTGAGGTGATGTGGCCCTGGCGGTGCTGAGGTGATGTGGCCCTGGCGGTGATGGGGTGCTGAGGTGATGTGTCCCTGGCGGTGCTGAGGTGACGGGGTGGTGAGGTGATGTGTCCCTGTCGGTGGTGAGGTGATGTGTCCCTGGCGGTGCTGAGATGATGTGGTGCTCAGGTGACTGGGTGCTGAGGTGATGTGTCCCTGGCGGTGCTGAGGTGATGTGGCCCTGGCTGTGCTGAGGTGATGGGGTGATGTGTCCCTGGCGGTGCTGAGGTGACGGGGTGCTGAGGTGAAGTGTCCCTGGCGGTGCAGAGGTGATGTGGTGCTGAGGTGATGTGTCCCTGGCGGTGCTGAGGTGACGGGGTGCTGAGGTGATGTGGCCCTGGCGGTGCTGAGGTGACGGGCTGGTGAGGTGATGTGTCCCTGTCGGTGGTGAGGTGATGTGGCCCTGGCGGTGCTGAGGTGATGGGGTGCTGAGGTGATGTGGCCCTGGCGGTGCTGAGGTGATGGGGTGCTGAGGTGATGTGGCCCTGGCTGTGCTGAGGTGAATGGGTGCTGAGGTGATGTGGCCCTGGCGGTGCTGAGGTGACGGGGTGCTGAGGTGATGTGGCCCTGTCGGTGGTGAGGTGATGTGGCCCTGGCGGTACTGAGGTGACTCTGCAGTGATCTTTTCCTGGTGGTGGCGCTGTGGTGGGTACGTCCCTAGCGTTCTTCCTTCCTTAGTGCAGGTGTGCTGTGTCTTATTGGGCACCATCGAGCGTCTGGTGACCGCTGGAAGGCCACTTGCCCCAGGATGGCGTCTGCTACATACTACGGGTTTCTGTAATTCGGGGATCCTCCTGTTTGGCTGCTGGAGGCAGGAGAAGTTATATGAGGACTTGTCTCGGCCCCGGGGCCTCAGTAGATGAAGTGGTGGCCTGCAGTGTGGCCAGATTTGGATGCTTACCACCAGTGATGTGGTTGCTTACTTGCCATCCCATTGCGTCTGCTGACCTTACACGGCTCCTCTGTTCCCTGGCAGAGCGGCTCTCTGCAGCCTTCACCTCAAGTCACCTCCTGAGAGCGCGCTGCCGGCTGCGGCCTTAAAGGGACAGAAAACTCCTGAGTCAGACGTTGGATTGAGCTTTTGCAGCAGTTGTGCCTCTGAGCGCGGACATTGTGCATGTGTGCAGTGTAAGCACTGGCACATCCGTCCATGGTGATGGGAAGTTCTACTTCTTCTCTGTTCTCCTCCGTGCATATCTGGGGTTTTCAGAGAATTGCAACTATTTGATTATTATGGTTGTATGTGACCGTGAAGGGTCCCCTCACTCTGACCTTGTGACTGCGGGGATGGGCCCAGATCTCCCTCTCACCTGTGCGTTCTGCTTAGTCACCCTGTAGCTCACAGGGAGCCCGGGCCTGGTAGTGCCTGTGTAACACTTTGCAGGTGTGGTGTACGGAGCGCTCCTGTCTATGTCAGGGCCCCCATTGGTGCTGCATACGCGAGGCTTATAATCTGCCACCTGGTAGTGCCTGTGTAACACTCTGCAGGTATGGAGTGTGGAGAGTTCCTGTGTATCCCAGGGCCCCCCATTGGTGCTTTATACTCGAGGCTTATAATTCGCTGCCTGGTAGTGCCTGTGTAACACTCTGCAGGTGTGGTGTGCGGAGCGCTCCTGTCTATCCCAGGGGCCCCATCAGTCCTGCATACGCGAGGCTTATAATCCGCCGCCTGGTAGTGCCCATGTAATACTCTGCAAGTGTGGTGTGCGGAGTGCTCCTGTCTATCCCAGGGCCCCCATTGGTGCTGCCTACGCGAGGCTTATAATCCGCCACCGGGTAGTGCCTGTGTAATACTCTGCAGGTGTGGTGTGCGGAGGGCTCCTGTGTATCCCAGGGTCCCTATTGGTGCTGCATACGCGAGGCTTATAATCCGCCGCCTGGTAGTGCCTGTGTAATACTCTGCAGGTATGGTATGCAGAGCGCTCCTGTCTATCCCAGGGCCCCCATTGGTGCTGCATATGCGAGGCTTATAATCCGCCTCCTGGTAGTGCCTGTGTAATACTCTGCAGGTGTGGTGTGTGGAGCGCTCCTGTCTATCCCAGGGCCCCCAATGGTGCCGCATACGCGAGGCTTATAATCCGCCGCCTGGTAGTGCCCGTGTAATTCTCTGCAGGTGTGTTGTGCGGAATGCTCCTGTCTATCCCAGGGCCCCCATTGGTGCTGCATACGCGAGGCTTATAATCCGCCACCGGGTAGTGCCTGTGTAATACTCTGCAGGTGTGGTGTGCGGAGCGCTCTTGTCTATCCCAAGGCCCCCATTGGTGCTGCCTACGTGAGGCTTATAATCCACCACCGGGTAGTGAGGAGCCTGCTGGACTGTGGCTGCTTGTCTGTTCGGATCTCACCAGTGTTGGGAACTTTGAGGAATTCTCTCTTGTTTGGCCGTTTTCTTAGTAGATGGGTGTGAGTGGTGATTGGCAGAGACGGCGGCTCCACTGCCCTCACGGTTCCCCACACACTTCCATATTGACAAGAAACCTCTTGAAAGTTCTCATGAACACTTTGTCACTTTCCGTCATGGGGCCAAAAACCAAGTGAGAAATCTCCTTTTCATGAAGTCTCTGTGATGGAGGGAGATTGTGGGAACGCTGTAAGTGAAGAGCCACGCACAGAGCCTGGGACTGCAGCGGCTGCCCCTCACCTCCCAGGTCAGGGCGAGGGTGGTGCGGATGTTTCGGGTGTGCGGGGTGCAGATCCTCTATGTGATGCATCAGATGAGGTGAGATGGCTGTATGTGTGTCCCTGTCCAGCGACCTCTAGATCTGACCTGCGGCTCTATTCGGCCCCTGGGACCGCTCCTAGATCACCCGATGTCTATGGTGCAGCTGATGCACCGCTGAGGTCTGGTGCTGTTCACTTTGTGATATTTGTTGTATGACGTTAGTGGTCCCTGTTGTGGGGGTCTACCGGTATATGTGCTGATCCTGGGATCTTGTACGGTATGTTCTGCTCTGTCAAAATTAGCGCAAGCTCTAACAGAAGAGAACCCTAAGAGAACTGATGAGAACATCTGTAGAGAACTCAGAACTCGCGTCTGCACTCTACCTATACATCTATATATCCCCCGTTACCAGTACATGTACATCTATATATCCCCCGTTATCAGTACATTACATGTACATCTATATATCCTCCGTTACCAGAGCATGTACATCTATATATCCCCTGTTATCAGTACATTACATGTACATCTATATCCCCGTTACAGTACATTACATGTACATCTATATCCCCCGTTACAGTACATTACATGTACATCTATATATCCCCCGTTACCAGTACAAGTACATCTATATATCCCCCGTTACCAGTACATGTACATCTATATATTCCGTTATCAGTACATTACATGTACATCTATATATCCCCCGTTATCAGTACATTACATGTACATCTATATATCCCCCGTTACCAGTACAAGTACATCTATATATCCCCCGTTACCAGTACATGTACATCTATATATTCCGTTATCAGTACATTACATGTACATCTATATATCCCCCGTTACCAGTACATGTACATCTATATATCCCCCATTATCAGTACATTACATGTACATCTATATATCCCCCGTTACCAGGACAAGTACATCTATATATCCCGTTATCAGTACATTACATGTACATCTGTATATCCCCCGTTACCAGTACATGTACATCTATATATCCCCCGTTATCAGTACATTACATGTACATCTATATATCCCCCATTACCAGTACATGTACATCTATATATCCCCCGTTACCAGTACATATACATCTATATATCCCCCCATTATTAGTACATGTACATCTATATATCCCCCGCTACCAGTACATGTACATCTATCTATCCCCTGTTATCAGTGCATTACATGTACATCTATATATCCCCCGCTACCAGTACAAGTACATCTATATATCCCCGTTATCAGTACATTACATGTACATCTATATATCCCCCCCGTTATCAGTACATTACATGTACATCTATATATCCCCCGTTACCAGTACATGTACATCTATATATCCCCCGTTATCAGTACATTACATGTACATCTATATATCCCCCGTTATCAGTACATGTACATCTATATATCCCCCGTTACCAGTACATATACATCTATATATCCCCCCGTTATTAGTACATGTACATCTATATATCCCCCCGTTATCAGTACATTACATGTACATCTATATATCCCCCGCTACCAGTACATGTACATCTATATATCCCCGTTATCAGTACATTACATGTACATCTATATATCCCCCGTTATCAGTACATTACATGTACATCTATATATCCCCCGTTATCAGTACATTACATGTACATCTATATATCCCCCGTTACCAGTACATGTACATCTATATATCCCCCGTTATCAGTACATTACATGTACATCTATATATCCCCCGTTATCAGTACATTACATGTACATCTATATATCCCCCATTACCAGTACATGTACATCTATATATCCCCCGTTATCAGTACATATACATCTATATATCCCCCCGTTATTAGTACATGTACATCTATATATCCCCCGCTACCAGTACATGTACATCTATATATCCCCGTTATCAGTACATATACATCTATATATCCCCCCGTTATTAGTACATGTACATCTATATATCCCCCGCTACCAGTACATGTACATCTATATATCCCCGTTATCAGTACATTACATGTACATCTATATATCCCCCGTTATCAGTACATTACATGTACATCTATATATCCCCCATTACCAGTACATGTACATCTATATATCCCCCATTACCAGTACATGTACATCTATATATCCCCCGTTATCAGTACATATACATCTATATATCCCCCCGTTATTAGTACATGTACATCTATATATCCCCCGCTACCAGTACATGTACATCTATATATCCCCGTTATCAGTACATTACATGTACATCTATATATCCCCCGTTACCTGTACATGTACATCTATATATCCCCCATTATCAGTACATTACATGTACATCTATATATCCCCCATTACCAGTACATGTACATCTATATATCCCCCATTATCAGTACATATACATCTATATATCCCCCGTTATTAGTACATGTACATCTATATATCCCCCGCTACCAGTACATGTACATCTATCCCCTGTTATCAGTGCATTACATGTACATCTATATATCCCCCGTTATCAGTACATTACATGTACATCTATATATCCCCCCCCCCGTTATCAGTACATTACATGTACATCTATATATCCCCCGTTATCAGTACATTACATGTACATCTATATATCCCCCGTTACCAGTACATGTACATCTATATATCCCCCGTTATCAGTACATTACATGTACATCTATATATCCCCCATTACCAGTACATGTACATCTATATATCCCCCGTTATCAGTACATATACATCTATATATCCCCCCGTTATTAGTACATGTACATCTATATATCCCCCGCTACCAGTACATGTACATCTATATACCCCCGTTATCAGTACATTACATGTACATCTATATATCCCCCCCGTTATCAGTACATTACATGTACATCTATATATCCCCCGTTATCAGTACATTACATGTACATCTATATATCCCCATTACCAGTACATGTACATCTATATATCCCCCGTTATCAGTACATGTACATCTATATATCCCCCATTATCAGTACATTACATGTACATCTATATATCTCCCGTTACCAGTACATGTACATCTATATATCCCCCCGTTATCAGTACATTACATGTACATCTATATATCCCCCGCTACCAGTACATGTACATCTATATATCCCCCGTTATCAGTACATTACATGTACATCTATATATCCCCCATTACCAGTACATGTACATCTATATATCCCCCGTTATCAGTACATTACATGTACATCTATATATCCCCCGTTATCAGTACATGTACATCTATATATCCCCCGTTATCAGTACACTACATGTACATCTATATATCCCCCCGTTATCAGTACATGTACATCTATATATCCCCCTCTACCAGTACATGTACATCTATATATCCCCCGCTATCAGTACATGTACATCTATATATCCCCCGCTACCAGTACATGTACATCTATATATCCCCCGTTACCAGTACATGTACATCTATATATCCCCCCGTTATCAGTACATTACATGTACATCTATATATCCCCCGCTACCAGTACATGTACATCTATATATCCCCCCGTTATCAGTACATGTACATCTATATATCCCCCATTACCAGTACATGTACATCTATATATCCCCAGTTATCAGTACATTACTGTTATGATCTGGTGGCCTAAGAGCAGCATGAGACGTACTCTGGAGAAGGTGGTACCTGTACTGACCGCAGACCCTGAACTTAACACCGCAACTAGAAGTAGCCGTGGAATGTACCTAGCGCTCCCTAGACATTTCGACACAGCCGGAGAACTAATTACCCCTAGAGATAGAAAAGGGAAAACTATCTTGCCTCAGAGAAAATCCCCAAAGGATAGACAGCCCCCCACAAATATTGACTGAGAGGAGAGGGAAAAAACATACACAGACTGAAATGAGAATTTAGCAAAGGAGGCCACTTCTAGCTAAATAGAAAGGATAGGACAGAGTACTATGCGGTCAGTATTAAAACACTAGAAAATATCCACCACAGAAAATACAAAATCTCCACAGCTAACTAAAGATATGGAGGGTATATCTGCATCTCCAGAGATACCAGCTTGGCTAAACAAATCCTTATACAGACCAAGCTGGACAAGACAAAAACATGGAAAAGAACTGAACAATAAGGCCACAGCGTGTGGACAGCAAAAATCAAGGCCAGAACTTATCTTTGTTGAAATGAACTGCAAAGCAGAAGAGACCAGGCAGGGATGTGAATCCTCCAGGAACAATGGACAACTGGCACTGACTAAAGGGTGAAGCAAGACTAAATAGCTCAGTCAAAATTGCAAAAAGTTAACACACCTGATAAATGCTGCGATTCAGAGACAGCAGCGCTACCACTTACAACCACCGGAGGGAGCCCAAGAGCAGAATTCACAACAGTACCCCCCCCCCCCCTTGAGGAGGGGTCACCGAACCCTCACCAGAACCCCCAGGCCGATCCGGACGAGCCAAATGAAAGGCACGAACCAAATCATCAGCATGAACATCGGAGGCAACAACCCAAGAATTATCCTCCTGGCCATAACCCTTCCATTTGACAAGATACTGAAGCTTCCACCTCGAAAAACGAGAATCCAAAATCTTCTCAACCACATACTCCAACTCCCCATCAACCAACACCGGGGCAGGAGGATCAACAGAGGGAACAACGGGCACCACATATTTCCGCAACAAAGATCTATGAAAAACATTATGGATGGAAAAAGAGGCTGGAAGGGCCAAACGAAAAGACACTGGATTGATAATCTCAGAAATCCTATAAGGGCCAATAAACCGAGGCTTAAACTTAGGGGAAGAAACCTTCATAGGGACATGACGGGAAGACAACCAGACCAAATCCCCAACCCGAAGCCGGGAACCAACACACCGACGACGGTTAGCAAAACGCTGAGCCCCCTCCTGAGACAACACCAAATTGTCAACAACATGAGCCCAAATTTGCTGCAACCTGTCAACCACAGAGTCCACCCCAGGACAATCAGAAGGCTCAACCTGCCCCGAAGAAAAACGAGGATGAAAACCAGAGTTACAAAAGAAGGGTGAAACCAAGGTAGCAGAACTAGCCCGATTATTAAGGGCAAACTCGGCCAATGGCAAGAAAGCCACCCAATCATCCTGATCAGCAGACACAAAGCGTCTCAAATAAGTTTCCAAAGTCTGATTAGTTCGCTCGGTTTGGCCATTTGTCTGAGGATGAAATGCGGAAGAAAAAGACAAATCAATGCCCAGCCTAGCACAAAAGGCCCGCCAAAACCTAGAAACAAACTGGGAACCTCTATCGGACACAATATTCTCCGGAATGCCATGCAAACGAACCACATGCTGAAAAAACAACTGAACCAAATCAGAAGAGGAAGGCAACTTAGGCAAAGGTACCAAATGAACCATCTTAGAAAACCGGTCACAAACCACCCAGATAACTGACATCCTCTGGGAAACCGGAAGATCCGAAATAAAATCCATAGAAATATGCGTCCAAGGCCTCTCAGGGATCGGCAAAGGCAAAAGCAACCCACTAGCGCGGGAACAGCAAGGCTTGGCCCGCGCACAAGTCCCACAGGACTGCACAAAAGAACGCACATCCCGTGACAAAGAAGGCCACCAAAAGGACCTACCAACCAAATCTCTGGTACCAAAAATCCCAGGATGACCAGCTAACACAGAACAATGAACCTCCGAAATCACTTTACTAGTCCATCTGTCAGGAACAAACAATTTCCCCACTGGACAGCGGTCAGGTTTATCAGCCTGAAATTCCTGAAGAATCCGTCGTAAATCAGGGGAGATGGCAGAAAGAATCACCCCTTCCTTCAGAATACCGACCGGCTCAAGGACCCCAGGAGAATCAGGCAAAAAGCTCCTAGAGAGGGCATCAGCCTTAACATTCTTAGAACCCGGAAGATACGAGACCACAATATCAAAACAGGAGAAAAACGGCGACCATCGGGCCTGTCTAGGATTCAGCCGTTTGGCAGACTCGAGATAAATCAGATTCTTATGATTGGTCAAGACCACAATACGGTGCTTGGCCCCCTCAAGCCATTGTCGCCACTCCTCAAATGCCCACTTCATAGCCAACAACTCACGATTGCCGACATCATAATTGCGTTCCGCAGGCGAAAACTTTCGAGAAAAGAAGGCACACGGTTTCATCAAGGAACCATCAGAATTCCTCTGAGACAAAACGGCCCCTGCCCCAATCTCAGAAGCGTCAACCTCAACCTGAAAAGGAAGAGAAACATCCGGCTGACGCAACACAGGGGCAGAAGTAAATCGGCGTTTAAGCTCCTGAAAGGCAGAAACAGCCGCAGAGGACCAATTAGTCACATCAGCGCCTTTCTTCGTCAAATCGGTCAGGGGTTTAACCACACTGGAGAAGTTGGCAATGAAACGGCGATAAAAATTAGCAAAGCCCAAAAATTTCTGAAGGCTCTTCACGGATGTGGGCTGGATCCAATCATGAATGGCCTGAACCTTAACCGGATCCATTTCTATAGATGAGGGAGAAAAAATGAAGCCCAAAAAAGAAACCTTCTGTACTCCAAAGAGGCACTTAGACCCCTTCACAAACAAGGCATTATCACGAAGGATCTGAAATACCATCCTGACTTGTTTCACATGAGACTCCCAATCATCTGAAAAAATCAAAATATCATCCAAATATACAATCATGAATTTATCAAGATAATTCCGAAATATATCATGCATGAAGGACTGAAACACAGATGGAGCATTAGAGAGTCCTAATGGCATCACAAGGTATTCAAAATGGCCTTCGGTAGTATTAAACGCAGTTTTCCATTCGTCACCCTGCTTAATACAAACAAGATTATATGCCCCTCGAAGGTCAATCTTAGTAAACCAACTAGCCTCCTTAATCCTAGCAAACAGATCAGAAAGCAAAGGCAAAGGGTATTGGAATTTGACCGTGATCTTATTCAAGAGGCGACAATCAATACAGGGTCTCAAAGAGCCATCTTTTTTGGCAACAAAAAAAAAACCTGCTCCCAGTGGTGAAGAAGATGGCCGAATATGCCCCTTCTCCAAGGACTCCTTAACATAGCTCTGCATGGCGGTATGTTCTGGCACAGACAGGTTGAAAAGTCGGCCCTTAGGGAACTTACAGCCTGGAATCAAGTCAATAGCACAATCACAGTCCCTATGCGGTGGAAGGGAACTGGACTTGGGCTCATTGAATACATCCTGGAAATCTGACAAAAACTCAGGAATTTCAGAAGAGGGGAGGAGGCAATTGACATCAAAGGAACGTCACCATGAACCCCCTGACAACCCTAACTAGTCACAGACATAGATTTCCAATCTAATACCGTATTATGCACCTGTAACCATGGGAAACCCAGCACAATAGCATCATGCAAATTATGCAACACCAGAAAACGACAATCTTCCTGATGGGCTGGCGCCATACACATGGTCAGCTGTGTCCAAAACTGAGGTTTATTTTTAGCCAACGGTGTAGCATCAATGCCCCTCAAAGGAATAGGACTCTGCAAAGGCTGCAAGGGGAAACCACAACGTCTGGCAAATTCTAAGTCCATTAAGTTTAGAGCGGCGCCTGAATCCACAAATGCCATGACAGAAAATGACGATAATGAGCAGATCAGGGTCACAGATAACAGAAATTTAGGTTGTACAGTACTGATGGTAACAGAACTAGCAATTCTCTTGGTACGCTTAGGGCAGTCAGAAATAACATGAGCAGAATTGCCGCAGTAAAAACACAACCTATTCTGACGTCTGAATCCTTGGCGTTCCGCTCTAGACACAATCCTATCACACTGCATAGGCTCAGGACTCCGCTCGGAAGACAATGCCATAGTGTGCACAACTCTGCGCTCGCGCAAGCGCCGATCAATCTGAATGGCCAGAGACAGAATCACTCAGACCAGCAGGTGTGGGGAACCCCACCATAACATCTTTAACGGATTCAAAAAGACCCTTTCTGAAGATTGCCGCCAAGGCATCCTCATTCCATTTAGTCAGTAAAGACCATTTTCTAAACGTCTGGCAATATGATTCTGCCGCTTCTTGACCCTGAGACAGGGCCAACAAGGTCTTCTCAGCATGATCCACTGAATTAGGTTCGTCATGCAATAACCCAAGCGCCTGAAAAAAGGTGTCTACATTAAGCAACGCCGGATTCCCAGGTTCCAGGGCAAATGCCCAATCCTGGGGGTCACCACGCAGCAGAGATATAACAATTTTAACCTCATTGGTGGGATCACCAGAGGAACGGGGTTTCAGAGCAAAAAACAGTTTACAGTTATTTTTAAAGCTCAGAAATTTGGACCTATCCCCAAAAAACAAATCAGGAGTTGGAATTCTAGGCTCTAAAACCGGAGTCTGAACGATATAATCGGAAATACCCTGTACTCTAGCAGCAAGTTGATCCACACGAGAAGCCAATCCCTGAACATCCATACCAGCGCCGAACTCCTGAGCCACCCAGAGGTAAAGAGGGAAGAAAAAAAAAAAAAAAACACAACAGACTACAGAAAAAAAAATGGCTCAGCACTTTCCTTCCCTTCTTCTGAGATGCGGTTAACTCATTGTTGGCCAGTTGTACTGTTATGATCTGGTGGCTTAAGAGCAGCATGAGACGTACTCTGGAGAAGGTGGTACCTGTACTGACCGCAGACCCTGAACTTAACACCGCAACTAGAAGTAGCCGTGGAATGTACCTAGCTCTCCCTAGACATCTCGACACAGCCGGAGAACTAATTACCCCTAGAGATAGAAAAGGGAAAACTATCTTGCCTCAGAGAAAATCCCCAAAGGATAGACAGCCCCCCACAAATATTGACTGTGAGAGGAGAGGGGAAAAAACCATACACAGACTGAAATGAGAATTTAGCAAAGGAGGCCACTTCTAGCTAAATAGAAAGAAAAGGACAGAGTACTATGCGGTCAGTATTAAAACACTAGAAAATATCCACCACAGAAAATACAAAATCTCCACAGCTAACTAAAGATATGGAGGGTATATCTGCATCTCCAGAGATACCAGCTTGGCTAAACAAATCCTTATACAGACCAAGCTGGACAAGACAAAAACATGGAAAAGAACTGAACAATAAGGCCACAGCGTGTGGACAGCAAAAATCAAGGCCAGAACTTATCTTAGTTGAAATGAACTGCAAAGCAGAAGGGACCAGGCAGGGATGTGAATCCTCCAGGAACAATGGACAACTGGCACTGACTAAAGGGTGAAGCAAGACTAAATAGCCCAGTCAAAATTGCAAAAAGTGAAAACACCTGATAAATGCTGCGATTCTGAGACAGCAGCGCTACCACTTACAACCACCGGAGGGAGCCCAAGAGCAGAATTCACAACAATTACATGTACATCTATATATCCCCCGCTACCAGTACATGTACATCTATATATCCCCCCGTTATCAGTACATGTTTATCTATACATCCCCCATTATCAGTACATTACATGTTCATCTATATATCCCCCGTTACCAGTACATGTACATCTATATATCCCCCCGTTTTCAGTACATTACATGTACATCTATATATCCCCTGCTACCAGTACATGTACATCTATATATCCCCGTTATCAGTCCATTACCCGTACATCTATATTTCCCCCGTTACATCCAGGGTGGATTGATTTAAATCACGCCGATTTAAATCATGATTTAAATCACGATTTAAATCAAAAGATTTTTTTCTATTTAAATCGGATCGATTTAAATCATGATTTTAATCATGATTTAAATCACTGATTTAAATCAAAAGGTTTTTTTTTAATATAAATTACGATTAAAATGAGAAGTGAGAGCAGTGCGCATGTGCGCCCATAGTTACACGGACGAAACTAGGGGCAACGATCTAACGCCAGGGTGAGGGGGGACCCCAAAGTAAGTAAAAATCTTTTTTGTTTTACTATATGGCAATAGGTAGGTGTTTAAAAGCAGCATGTCTTAATTGTATAAACTATTAATAGCCTCCACATTTTGTTCATACTGCCCGTTTAATTCCACACTTCTAGCTTGGTTTCACTTTTGGTTTAGTTTCTTTTTCCATTCAGTTGACATGCCCAAACTTGTTGGATAGTCAGCATCCTACAGAAACCTCTGGAAGAGCATGGCATTGTGAATGTTACACATATACAGCCTTTATTCTACTGAGTTAAACAACTCAGCTTTATCTCATGATGGAAGAACCTTTGGATGGTAAAATATTTTCCTCAAAAAGCAGTTTATTGAAAAAAATCCGATTTAAATAAAAAAAATCCGATTTTTTTGATTTTTTTAAAAAAACATTGATTTTTATCCACCCTGGTTACATCTATATATCCCCCCGTTATCAGTACATTACATGTACATCTATATATCCCCCATTATCAGTCCATTACCCGTACATCTATATATCCCCCCCGTTATCAGTACATTACATGTACATCTATATATCCCCGTTATCAGTACATTATATGTACATCTATATATCCCCCGTTATCAGTACATTACAAGTACATATATATCCCCCCGTTATCAGTACATTACATGTACATCTATACATCCCCCGTCATCCGTACATTACGTATACATCTATATATCCCCCGTTACCAGTACATGTACATCTATATATCCCCCGTTATCAGTACATTACATGTACATCTATATATCCCCCATTACCAGTACATGTACATCTATATATCCCCCGCTACCAGTACATGTACATCTATATATCCCCCGTTATCAGTACATTACATGTACATCTATATATCCCCCATTACCAGTACATGTACATCTATATATCCCCCATTACCAGTACATGTACATCTATATATCCCCCCGTTATCAGTACATGTACATCTATATATCCCCCCGTTATCAGTACATGTACATTTATATATCCCCCGCTACCAGTACATGACATGTACATCTATATATCCCCCATTACCAGTACATGTACATCTATATATCCCCCGTTATCAGTACATTACATGTACATCTATATATCCCCCATTACCAGTACATTACATGTTCATCTATACATCCCCCATTATCAGTACATTACATGTTCATCTATATATCCCCCATTACCAGTACATGTACATCTATATGTCCCCCATTACCAGTACATGTTCATCTATACATCCTCCGCTACCAGTACATGTACATCTATATATCCCCCGTTATCAGTACATTACATGTACATCTATATATCCCCCATTACCAGTACATGTACATCTATATATCCCCCGTTACCAGTACATGTACATCTATATATCCCCCCGTTATCAGTACATGTACATCTATATATCCCCCGCTACCAGTACATGACATGTACATCTATATATCCCCCATTACCAGTACATGTACATCTATATATCCCCCGTTATCAGTACATTACATGTACATCTATATATCCCCCATTACCAGTACATTACATGTTCATCTATACATCCCCCATTATCAGTACATTACATGTTCATCTATATATCCCCCATTACCAGTACATGTACATCTATATGTCCCCCATTACCAGTACATGGTCATCTATACATCCTCCGTTATCAGTACATTACATGTACATCTATATATCCCCCCCGTTATCAGTACATGTACATCTATATATCCCCCGCTACCAGTACATGTACATCTTTATATCCCCCGTTACCAGTACATGTACATCTATATATCCCCCCGTTATCAGTACATTACATGTACATCTATATATCCCCCGCTACCAGTACATGTACATCTATATATCCCCCGTTATCAGTACATTACATGTACATCTATATATCCCCCGCTACCAGTACATGTACATCTATATATCCCCCATTACCAGTACATGTACATCTATATATCCCCCCATTATCAGTACATTACATGTACATCTATATATCCCCCGTTACCAGTACATGTACATCTAAATATCCCCGTTGTCAGTACATTACATGTACATCTATATATCCCCTCCGTTATCAGTACATTACATGTACATCTATATATCCCCCCCGTTATCAGTACATTACATGTACATCTATACATCCCCCGTTATCCGTTCATTACCTGTACATCTATATATCCCTCGTTATCAGTACATTACCTGTACATCTATATATCCCCCATTACCAGTACATGTACATCTATATATCCCCCGTTACCAGTACATGTACATCTATATATCCCCCCGTTACCAGTACATGTACATCTATATATCCCCCGTTATCAGTACATTACATGTACATCTATACATCCCCCGTTATAAGTACATTACATATACATCTATGTATCCATTATTAGTGCCTGATACATATAGCTCTGTATAGTGGGGTATACATCTATGTGAGGTTTCCTTTCTATTACACAGCGTCCTGTTCTACTTTGTAAAACATTAAATTGCTTGTCCAGCATCGATCACTTGTGGATTAGAATGTGAGTGTTCCCTGTGATGGGCCTCCATCAGGCCCGCGAGTGCTCCCTGTGATGGACCTCCGTCAGGCCCGCAAGTTCTCCCTATGACGGGCCTCCGTCAGGCCCGCGAGTGCTCCCTATGATGGCCAGTGCACATCTGCTGCAGGAGACACAACCTCATCAGAATCGCTAACTGCCCCATTCTGAAGTGAAGGATGAACCTCTATATACAATAGGTCATGACATCACATATAGGTAATATACCAGCAACAACCGCCACAGGTCACATACCGGCCTGCCCCTCCGATCACATACCCGCCCACCACACCACAGCATACAGGTCACCCCCTGTATATAGGGCACACATTTGCAACTGCTGCACCCCACCCTCCTGTCAGGAAATAGAAAAGTTCTGATTATTTCACTTACACATACAGAGCTCTCACCTGCAGTTTCCCCTGCCTGCCAACATAAGGCTGGAATTCTAAGCCACTCTTTCTTCCTCTGCCTGTGTGTGTGTAATCCTATACTTCTTCCCCCCTCCCTTAGGAATTTATATGGCTCTGTGCTGTGACAGACAGGTCTCCCTACACTCCTCATTCCCCCCTCCCACGTGATACTGGCTAAAACTGGTACAGAAAGCATGCAATTCTGTTGTTCATTTGAGGTTATATATATTGGCACCGATCAGGGCTAGAGATATAAGGATTACATGTTCCGGATGTCCATCGACAGATATGACCCCCTGAAATCACTAGAAGCTAAACCCAACAAGTGGGTTTCTCCGCAAGTGGGTCATTTATCTACGCCGTGACTACACTTAAAAGAATCCCCCTGACGTGGTGCACATCCTGATCATTGTGTCTTTCGTATACGAGGTTCATACAGCGAGATATGTATAAAAAAGGTTGCCATAACGTTAAGAAAAGGGAAGGATTCCACCTCGAAGTGATGTCACCACAGGGGGAGTGCTTTGGTTTTAGGCTGGGAAATAAGTGAGTGAAGCGGCAGTGTTCACGTATCTTTAGTCTGGGTGGGGTCTAGCTGCTATACAGGGGTGATGCATCTGGATATATGCTCGCCCTTCCCCTACAGCGCACAGTCAGCCATGAGATGATATGACATAACGAAATGTAAGTGTTATTTTCAACTTTAATCCCATTTTATTTGTAATTGTACTGTACATATGATATGTGTCATCTTTTATAATATCTTTTTTATACTTCTGCAAACACTGCCTACCTTTTTTGGAGTAAAATATAAAATTAATATCTTGTCACTCCTTGCTCTATAATGAACTGTCACGTGCTCTGAAGTGAATTGCGCTACTAATCTGGGTTGGCTCCGGACCCGTTAATAATTAAGAAATCAGAGCTGGTGGCAGCATACTTTGTCCTGTGCGTTTGGGAGGCTTTGTAGCAACTGGCGGCGTTGCTAATTATTGTTCCCGCCTGAGTGGGAGTAGTTATATCATCCTCACTACAGCGTTCCCATTAGCCAGTACAAAGTAAGGCAGCCTTTCTGGCGACTAATTATACTAGTTGCAGTACCCTGTCTGACCTGAGGTTAAGGGGGGCGCCAGAGCTGCCAGTTCCAAATCGGAACTGGCAAGTGGGATATAGATAAATCCCCTTCACAAACAACCCCTTTTAATGACAAATTGGTGTGGGAGGTGGGGATGATGACGGTATCCTCCCCGTGATCCGTGACACCTCCCTTATAGAGGACACACAACCAATATATAGAGATCGCGCACACCGCTCACACCTGCCGGAGCATGCAGGTCACACATTCTCAACTGCCCCTGCCTTCTTTTTCAGAGGTCATACCTCCGTATACAGCTCATGCACACACCCACTTCCCCCGCATACAGCTCATACGCACACCCACTTCCCCCGCATACAGCTCATACGCACACCCACTTCCCCCGCATACAGCTCATACGCACACCCACTTCCCCCGCATTCAGCTCATACGCACACCCACTTCCCCCGCATACTGGTCATGCGCGCGTGCGCACACACACACACTTCCCCCGCATACAGGTGATGCGTGCACACACCCACTTCCCCCACATACAGGTCATACTCACTCACTCTCACACACACACACACACACACACACACACTCACACTTCCCCCACATACTGGTGATGCGCGCACACACCCACTTCCCCCACATACAGGTCATACACACTCACACACACACACCCCGCATACGGGTGATGCACACACTCACACTTCCCCCACATAGAGGTGATGCGCGCACATACAGGTCATGCACACACACACCCACTTCCCCCGCATACAGGTCATAAACACTCACACACACTTCCCCCTCATACAGGTGATACACACACACCCACTTCCCCCGCATACAGGTGATGCGCGCACACACCCACTTCCCCCGCATACAGGTGATGCGCGCACACACCCACTTCCCCCGTATACAGGTGATGCGCGCACACACCCACTTCCCCCGCATACAGGTGATGCGCGCACACACCCACTTCCCCCGCATACAGGTGATGCGCGCACACACCCACTTCCCCCGCATACTGGTGATGCACGCACACCCACTTCCCCCCATACTGGTGATGCGCGCGCACACCCACTTCCCCCGCATGCAGGTCATACACACTCACACACACTTCCCCTGCATACGGGTGATACACACACACACACACACTTCCCCCGCTTACGCGTGATACACACAAACACTTCCCCCGCTTACGGGTGATACACACATCCACTTCCCCCGCATACAGGTGATACACACACCCACTTCCCCCGCATACAGGTGGTGTACACCATTTCCCCCAGATACAGGAGATACACACGCTCGCACCATTTCCCCTGCATACAGGTCATACACCCACTTCCCCCGCATACAGATGATGCGCGCACACTTCCCCCGCATACAGGCGATGCGCGCGCACACACCCACTTCCCCCACATACAGGTGATACACACACACACACACACACACACACACACACACACACACACACACACACACACACACACACACACTCCCCCCCGCATGCAGGTGATACACACACACACACACACACACACACACACACACACACTTCCCCCGCATACAGGTGCGTTTCCTTCTTTCAAAAAACTGTTCCTTCAACCCTATCCAACCCCCACCCTCCCTTATCCTCCCTTCTTTCGAGGTTCACTCTGTCCCTATCTACTCTCCCTCTAATCTCCAAATGGCTGTCATATTCCGACCACCGGGGTCAGCCACTGCATTCATTGACCAATTCTCCACCTGGCTTCTTCACTTTTACTCTGCTGACATCCCCACCATCATCATGGGTAACTTTAATATCCCTTCTGACACCCGCCAGTCAGCAGCCTCCAAGCTCCTGGCCCTTACTTCATCCTTTGGACTCACTCAGTGGTCCTGCACAGCCACCCACACAGACGGACATACACTACACCACATCTTCACCTGCCCCTGTTCCTTACCAATCTCACAACCTCTCCCTTCCCCCTATCTGACCACCATCTACTCACCTTTTCATCCTTGTCCTGCTCACCAGCCCTCCTTGTCCAGCCATTACCACATCCTCGTAGAAACCTTGCACACCTAGACATTCAGAGACTCTCTTCTACCCCTGTCCTCCATATCTTCACTCCACGACACGGACCGCACGACCCTCACATTAGCCATAGACTCAGTCGCCCCTCTCATGCATGGCAAAGTGCGACAAATCACTAGGAACCCTGGCATAACAATCTCACCAAAAAACTTCGACAAGCATTCAGGGTCGCGGAGCGGCGTTGGGAGAAAACACGCCTGCCAGATGACTTCACTGCTTTCAGACAAGCTACACTTGCCTTCAAATTAGCCCTCACCTCTGCTAAACAGACCTATTTCACAAACCTTGTATCTTCATTATCCTACAATCCAAAACAACTGTTCAGCACATTTAGCTCTCTCCTCTTCCCACCACTGCCACCTCCAACTCCCCTCATCTCTTCCGAGGACTTTGCCACCTACTTCAAAAACAAAATTGACCAAACAAGGCAAACCTTTACTGTTCCACCACCCCAACCACTCCATATACCAGACCTCTGCCCTTCCCTAATAACCTTCCTCTCCAACATCACTGAAGGAGAGCTTACTCACCTCCTTTCCAAATCACACCTCACCACCTGTACACTTGACCCTATCCCTTCCCACCGGCTCACCAACCTCACTAACACACTCATTCCAGCCCTAACCCATCTCTTCAACCTATTGCTATCTTCTGGTACCTTCCCCTCTGCCTTCAAACATGCCACCATCACACCCATCCTCAAAAAAACTAACCTTGACCCAACTGCTATGCCCAGCTATCGCCCCATATCACTGCTCCCGTTTGCTTCAAATCTCCTTGAGCAGCATGTCCATGCTCAACTTTCCTCCCACCTCTCATCTAACTCTCTCCTTGACAACTTCCAATCTGGTTTCCGCCCCCACCACTCCACCGAAACTGCCCTGACCAAAATTACTAATGACTTACTCAAAGCCAACACAGTTCTCCATCCTCCTCCTTCTCGACCTATCCTTTTTCGACAGTCGACCACTGCCTACTGCTACAGATTCTTTCTCTCCTTGGCATCAAAGACCTTGCCCTGTCCTGGATTGCCTCATACCTTTCCGACCGCACATTTGGCGTTTCCCACTCCCACACTACTTCCTCATCTTGCCCTCTCTCTGTTGGAGTCCCTCAAGGCTCTGTCCTAGGGCCCCTACTTTTTTCCATCTATACCCTTGGACCAGGACAACTCATAAAGTCCTATACCAGTACCACCTATATGCGGATGACACTCAGATCTATCTCTCTGGCCCAGATGTCACCTCTCTGCTGTCCAGAATCCCGGAGTGTCTGTCAGCCATATCATCCTTCTTCACCTCTCACTTCCTAAAACTCAATGTAGACAAAACCGAACCCATCATCTTTCCCCCATCTCGCGTATCCCTCCCCCCCACCCGATCTATCTATTATGGTAAACGGCATCACGCTCTCTTCTGCACCTGAAATCCGCTGCCTCGGGGAAACTCTCGACTCTGCCCTGTCCTTCAAACCGCACATCCAAACTCTTGCCACCTCCTGTCGAGTCCAACTCAAAAATATTGCCAGAATCCATCCCTTCCTCAGCCCACAATCTACTAAAACTTTTGTGCATGCCCTCATCATCTCCTGCCTCGATTACTGCAACACCCTCCCTCCTCTGTGGCCTCCCCCCTAACTCTCTTGCACCGCTCCAGTCTGTCCTCAACTCTGCTGCCTGGCTAATCCATCTCTCTCCTCACTACTCGCCTGTTTCTCCCCTCTGCAAATCCCTCCACTGGCTCCCAATTCCCCAACGAATCCAGTTCAAACTACAAAGCCATCCACAACCTGTCCCCTCCCTATATCTCTGAACTAATCTCCCAATATCTTCCCTCACGTAATCTTCATCCTCCCAAGACCTCCTACTCTCCTCCACACTTATTCGTTCCTCACACAACCGCCTCCAAGACTTCTCCCGAATACCCCCCATCCTCTGGAATTCCACGCCTCAACATGTTCGATTATCCACTACCTTCGGATCCTTCAGACGGAACCTGAAAACCCATCTCTTCAGGAAAGCCTACAGCCTGCAATAACCATTCCGCCGCCTCGCCACCACCAGAGCTGCCGCACCCCCGACCTTCTGTCTCTTCCCCATTATCCCATAGAATGTAAGTCCGCAAGGACAGGGTCCTCTCCCCTCTGTACCAGAGTGTCATCATAAATTTGTTTACTGTAAACGATATCTATAACTCTGTACATAACCCCGTTCTCATGTACACACACACTTCCCCCGCATACAGGTGATGCGCGCACACACACGCTTCCCTTTCATACAGGTGACACACACACACACGCACGCACGCGCGCGCGCACACGCTTTCCCCTCGTACAGGTGACACACACTTCCCCCGCATACAGGTGACACACACACTTCCCCCTCGTACAGGTGACACACACACACACACACGCTTCCCCCTCATACAGGTGACACACACACGCTTCCTTCTCGTACAGGTGACACACACGCTTCCCCCTCATACAGGTGACCCACACGCTTCCCTTTCATACAGGTGACACACACGCGCTTCCCCCTCGTACAGGTGACCCACACGCTTCCCTTTCATACAGGTGACACACACGCGCTTCCCCCTCGTACAGGTGACCCACACGCTTCCCTTTCATACAGGTGACACACACACGCTTCCTTCTCGTACAGGTGACACACACGCTTCCCCCTCATACAGGTGACCCACACGCTTCCCTTTCATACAGGTGACACACACGCGCTTCCCCCTCGTACAGGTGACCCACACGCTTCCCTTTCATACAGGTGACACACACACGCTTCCCTTTCATACAGGTGACACACACACGCTTCCCCCTCATACAGGTGACACACACACACTTCCCCCTCATACAGGTGACACACACACACACACACACACACACACACACACACACACCCTTCCCCCTAATACAGGTGATACACACACACACACACACACACACACACACACACACACACACACACACACACACACACACACACACACACACACACACACACCCCTTTCATACAGGTGGCACACACACACACCCCTTTCATACAGGTGGCACACACACACACTTCCCCCTCATACAGGTGACACACACACTTCCCCCTCATACAGGTGACACACACACACATCCACAAACACACACCCCTCCCTTTCCTATACAGATTACATAGCCTCATACAGTTTGCCCTCCTTATACAGCTCCCATTCCACCACCACGCTGTACACACGACACACACCCCTCTTACTGGTCACACAGCTTCATATACATGCAGAGTGGCACAGGTGCCCTTGTGACGGTACCTAGCGCTGCCCTGCTGCTGACATGGGGCTAACATCTGGATCTGTCAGCATTTGTCACTCGGGGTCACCCTGCCCCCCGCTCAGCTGTATGTATGTCAGAAATATCCACTGATGTCTTTCCCTAGAGCTAATGATGTCACCATCAGCCAATCCCATTGCTACGAGATGGCGCTCGCTGTAGACGCAGTGCGATGTGCAGGTTTTCTCCTTCCCGTTAACTCTTTCATGGCTTGCCACTGGCTGTTAACTCCTTACCTCCATAGAACAGGCTTGCCCTTCCAATTGAATCTCCCCCTATACTTCATGTTTGACCTGTTATTGAGAAAACATCCATCCAAAAGCAGTCATCCTCTGCTAAGGGAGGAGAGTGATGGATCTGTAGCCATGGCTGTAGATGTGTAATAACTGCGCTTTACCCCCGTGCCTATGACACAACATAGCTGGTGGTGGGATAACAGCACGCTACCCCCGTGTCTATGACACAAGGCCATTGATGGGATAAAGGCACTCTATCACCCTGCCTGTGACACAACAAGGTTGGTGGTGGGATAAGAGCACTCTACACCCTTGCCTGTAAGAGAAAACAAGGCTGGTGTTGGGATAAGGGCACTCTACCCCCGTGTCTGTGAGAATACGAGGCTGGTGGTGGGATAAAAGCACTCTACCCCTGAAACTGTGACACAAGGCAGGTGGTGGGATAAGAGCACTCTACCCCCGCGTTTGTGAGAAAACGAGGCTGGTGGTGGGATAAGAGCACTCTACCCACATGTCTGTCACACAACGAGGCCATTGGTGGGATAAGAGCACTCTACCCCCGTGTCTGTGAGAAACCGAGACTGGTGTTGGGATAAAAGCACTCTACCCATGGCACAAGGCCGGTGGTGGGATAAGAGCACTCTACCCCCGTGTTTTTGAGAAAACGAGGCTGGTGGTGGGATAAAAACACTCTACCCCTGAACCTTTGACACAAGGCAGGTGGTGGGATAAGAGCACTCTACCCCCGCATTTGTGAGAAAACGAGGCTGGTGGTGTAATAAAAGCGCTGTACTCCTGTACCTCTGACACAAGGCCTGTGGTGGGATAAGAGCACTCTACCCCCGTGTTTGTGAGAAAACGAGGCTGGTGGTGGGGTAAAAGCACTCTACCCCTGTGCCTGTGATACTAGGCTGGTGTTGGGATAACAGCTTTTTACCTCAATGCTAGTGATACGAACGAGATTGGTCTTAGGATAACGACACTACCCTCCTGCCTGTGAGAGAACGAGGCTGGTGGTGGGATAAGAGTGCTCTAACCCCATTCCTGTGAGGCAGGCTAGGCTGATGGTGGGATAAGGGCGCTCTAACCCCGTGCCTGTGAAAGAATGAGGCTGGTGGGTGGAAAAGAGCGCTGAACCCCCATGCCTGTGATACGAGGCTAGTGTTGGGATAACTGCATTCTACCCCCATGCCTGTGATACGAGGCTGGTGGTGGGATAACGACACTCTACCCTCCTGCCTTTGAGAGAACAAAGCTGTTGGTGGAATAAGAGCTCTCTACCCCCGTGCCTGTGAGAAAACGAGGCTGGTGGTGGGATAACGGCTTTCTACCCCCATGCCAGTGATTCGAGAATGGTGGTGGGATAACAGCACTCTACCCTCCTGCCTGTGATACGAGGCTGGTGTTGGGATAACTGTTCGCTACCCTCCTGCCTGTGATACGAGGCTGGTGGTTGGATAACGACACTCTACACTCCTGCCTTTGAGAGAACGAAGTTGTTGGTGGGATAAGAGCGCTCTACCAACTGTCTGTGGCACAACAAGCTGGTGATGGGATAATGGCGTTCTACTCTCCTGCCTGTGTGAGAACAAGGCTGGTGGTGAGATAAGAGCGCTTTACCTCCTGTACCTGTGAGAGGACGAGGCTGGTGGTGGGAGAGTGCTGTACCTCCCATGCCTGTGAGAGGATGAGGTTGGTTATGGGATAAGTGCTCTCTAACCCTGTTTCTGTGAGGCTGGTGGTGGGAGATTGCTCTACCTCCTGTGCCTGTGAGAGGATGAGGTTGGTGATGGGATAAGTGCTCTACCTCCTGTGCCTGTGAGAGGACGAGGTTGGTGATGGGATTAGTTCGCTCTAACCCCGTGTCTGTGAGAGGACGAGGCTGGTTGTTGGTAAGAGCGCTCTACCCTGTGCTTATAGTTAATGTCTATGGGGGGTTGTCTTCTTTGTTACTCTTACTCATGGTCTTCTGGTCATGGCGGTGGGTGAAGATTGTTGGTGTTAATGTGTTGCAGGTGGTTCACGGGAAGAGCCGCAGTTTGTGACGGCACGTGCTGGCGACAGCGTGATCCTGGGGTGCAGTGTCATCCACCCCCTTACTGCCCAGCCTCCTCCTTATGTGGTTGAATGGTTCAAGTTTGGAGTGCCCATTCCCATCTTCATCAAGTTTGGTTTCTACCCCCCCCATGTAGACCCAGAATACGTAGGTGAGTGAAGCTTCAATATCTGAGATGCTGCTGGTGACTGGGTCTGACCATCGGAGTATATTTTTGTCTTGTGCTCCCACTGGCAGGTCGTGCCAACCTCCATGACAAGGCATCGCTGCGCATCGATCAGACTCGCTCGCAGGATCAGGGCTGGTACGAGTGTAAAGTTCTGATGTTGGAGCAGCAATACGATACATTTCACAATGGCAGCTGGGTCCATCTGACGGTAAACGGTGAGAGATACTGAACCTGATGTACGCCTCTGCTTGTCTCATTGTGAAGTGCCGGGCATGCTCTGCTGTGCCCCTCACCGGGGTCTCTAGACCTGTGGCTAGGAATAGCTGTTCTCAGCTTTAGCTGGTGTAGGAGGCGATGAGGTGCTGTCTGCACACCCATCCGGCTTGTTTGTATCCCTCCTGCCCTGCTGCTGTCTGCACCCCCCCCAGTCCTGCTTCTCTCTGCTGTCTGCACCCTCCCAGTCCTGCCTCTCTGCTGCTGTCTGCACCCCCCCAGTCCTGCTTCTCTTCTACTCTCTGCACCCCCCCAGTCCTGCTTCTTTTCTACTCTCTGCACCCCCCCAGTCCTGCTTCTTTTCTGCTGTCTGCACCCCCCCCAGTCCTGCTTTTCTTCTGCTGTCTGCACCCCCCCAGTCCTGCTTCTCTTCTGCTGTCTGCACCCCCCAGTCTTGCTTCTCTTCTGCTGTCCGCATTCCCCAGTCCTTCTTCTCTGCTGCTGTCTGCACCCCCACAGTCCTGCTGCTCTGCTGCTGTCTGTACCCCCCAGTCTTGCTTCTCTGCTGCTGTCTGCACCCCCCATTCATTCTTCTCTGCTGCTGTCTGCACCCCCCCAGTCCTGCTTCTCTGCTGCTGTCTGCACCCCCCCAGTCCTGCTTCTCTGCTGCTGTCTGCACCCCCCCAGTCCTGCTTCTCTGCTGCTGTCCGCACCCCCTAGTCATGCTGCTCTGCTGCTGTCTGTACACCCCCAGTCCTGCTTCTCTGCTGCTGTCTGCACCCCCTGTCTTGCTTCTCTGCTGTCTGCACCCCCCAGTCCTGGTGCTGCCTGCACCCCCCAGTCCTGCTTCTCTTCTGCTGTCTGCACCCCCCAGTCCTGCTTCTCTGCGGCTTTCTGCACCCCCCAGTCCTGCTTCTCTGCTGCTGTCTGCACCCCCCTTGTCTTGCTTCTCTGCTGCTGTCTGCACCCCCCAGTCTTGCTTCTCTGCTGCTGTCTGCACCCCCCAGTCCTGCTTCTCTGCTGCTGTCTGCACCCCCCCAGTCCTGCTTCTCTGCTGCTGTCTGCACCCCCCCAGTCCTGCTTCTCTGCTGCTGTCTGCACCCCCCCAGTCCTGCTTCTCTGCTGCTGTCTGCACCCCCCCAGTCCTGCTTCTCTGCTGCTGTCTGCACCCCCCCAGTCCTGCTTCTCTGCTGCTGTCTGTACACCCCCAGTCCTGCTTCTCTGCTGCTGTCTGCACCCCCTGTCTTGCTTCTCTGCTGTCTGCACCCCCCAGTCCTGGTGCTGCCTGCACCCCCCAGTCCTGCTTCTCTGCTGCTGTCTGCACCCCCCCAGTCCTGCTTCTCTGCTGCTGTCTGCACCCCCCCAGTCCTGCTTCTCTGCTGCTGTCTGCACCCCCCCAGTCCTGCTTCTCTGCTGCTGTCTGTACACCCCCAGTCCTGCTTCTCTGCTGCTGTCTGCACCCCCTGTCTTGCTTCTCTGCTGTCTGCACCCCCCAGTCCTGGTGCTGCCTGCACCCCCCAGTCCTGCTTCTCTTCTGCTGTCTGCACCCCCCAGTCCTGCTTCTCTGCGGCTTTCTGCACCCCCCAGTCCTGCTTCTCTGCTGCTGTCTGCACCCCCCTTGTCTTGCTTCTCTGCTGCTGTCTGCACCCCCCCAGTCCTGCTTCTCTTCTGCTCTCTGCACCCCCCAGTCCTTCTCTGCTGCTGTCTGCACCCCTCCCCGGTCCTGATGCTGTCTGCACCCCTCCCCGGTCCTGATGCTGTCTGCACCCCTCCCCAGTCCTGCTTGTCTGCTGGTCTCCGGCTGTCTACTAGTCTGTGATGTGAGTGCTCCCATTCATCTTTCCTGGAACCAGTCTCTCCCTCTCTGTGCTGCAGAATTTCCCGCTGACCTCTAGTCACGGCATATTTATTAATTATTTATTAAAATGAAACCTGGGCAAACATCTGTCATTCCAAATCTGCAGCAGTGACGCCGCCCCTCCTGCCTTTTTAGGCTGCAACCATGACCTTGCAAGTGATGAACTGTGACCCCTCAATTTCTTCCTTCTATCTCCTCAGCTCCTCCCACCTTCACTGAAACTCCCCCCCAATACCTAGAGGCCAAAGAGGGGAGCAGCGTCACCCTGACCTGTACGGCATTTGGGAATCCAAAACCTACCGTCACGTGGCTGAGAGAGGGGGACTTTCTTGGGGGAACCACCAAATACCAGGTGATGCTGCCATGTACAAGGGTCAGAGTCTTGGTGCCGTGCAGAGCTTACACGGTGTGCAGAGTTACCAAGCATCTCCATGAAAACCAGACATTTCCATCTCACTTGTTCTTTCCGTCTATTACAGCGAGAATTGGAACCAAACAACGACATTCAAAATCCATTGCTAATATTTCCACAGATCTCAGTGTGATATAGTAATATATATATATATATATAGTAATATGGCGGCCTTCTCCTCACTGTGATATAGTAATATATATAGTAATATGGCCGCCCTTCTCCTCAGTGTGATATAGTAATATATATAGTAATATGGCCGCCCTTCTCCTCAGTGATGATACAGTAATATATATAGTAATATGGTCGCCATTCTCCTCAGTGTGATATAGTAATATATATAGTAATATGGCCGCCCTTCTCCTCAGTGTGATATAGTAATATATATATAGTAATATGGCCGCCCTTCTCCCCAGTGTGATATAGTAATATATATATAGTAATATGGCCGCCCTTCTCCTCACTGTGATATAGTAATATATATATAGTAATATGGCGGCCTTCTCCTCACTGTGATATAGTAATATATATAGTAATATGGCCGCCCTTCTCCTCAGTGTGATATAGTAATATATATATAGTAATATGGCCGCCCTTCTCCCCAGTGTGATATAGTAATATATATATAGTAATATGGCCGCCCTTCTCCTCAGTGTGATATAGTAATATATATATAGTAATATGGCCGCCCTTCTCCTCAGTGTGATATAGTAATATATATATAGTAATATGGCCGCCCTTCTCCTCAGTGTGATATTGTAATATCCTGTATATAGTAATATGGCCGCCCTTCTCCTCAGTGTGATATAGTAATATATATATAGTGGTATGGCCGCCCTTCTCCTCAGTGTGATATTGTAATATCCTGTATATAGTAATATGGCCGCCCTTCTCCTCAGTGTGATATAGTAATATATATATAGTAATATGGCCGCCCTCCTCTTCAGTGTGATATAGTAATATATATAGTAATATGGCCGCCCTCCTCCTCAGTGTGATATTGTAATATATATATAGTAATATGGCCGCCCTCCTCCTCAGTGTGATATAGTAATATATATATAGTAATATGGCCGCCCTCCTCCTCAGTGTGATATAGTAATATATATAGTAATATGGCCGCCCTCCTCCTCAGTGTGATATTGTAATATACTGTATATAGTAATATGGCCGCCCTTCTCCTCAGTGTGTTATAGTAATATATATATATATATATATATATATATATATATATATATATATATATATATATATATATATATATATATATATATATATATATATATATATAGTAATATGGCCGCCCTTCTCCCCAGTGTGATATAGTAATATATATATAGTAATATGGCCACCCTTCTCCTCAGTGTGATATAGTAATATATATATATAGTAATATGGCCGCCCTTCTCCCCAGTGTGATATAGTAATATATATAGTAATATGGCCGCCCATCTCCCCAGTGTGATATAGTAATATATATAGTAATATGGCCGCCCATCTCCTCAGTGTGATATAGTAATATATACAGTAATATGGCCGCCCTTCTCCTCAGTGTGATATAGTAATATATATAGTAATATGGCCGCCCATCTCCTCAGTGTGATATAGTAATATATACAGTAATATGGCCGCCATTCTCCTCAGTGTGATATAGTAATATACATAGTAATATGGCCGCCCTTCTCCTCAGTGTGATATAGTAATATATATATACAGTAATATGGCCGCCCTTCTCCTCAGTGTGATATAGTAATATATACAGTAATATGGCCGCCCTCCTCCTCAGTGTGATATAGTAATATATATAGTAATATGGCCGCCCTCCTCCTCAGTGTGATATTGTAATATACTGTATATAGTAATATGGCCGCCCTTCTCCTCAGTGTGTTATAGTAATATATATATATATATATATATATATAGTAATATGGCCGCTCGTCTCCTCAGTGTGATATAGTAATATATTTAGTAATATATATTGGTGATCTAGTAATATATATACACACACTCACTCACTCACTCACTCACTCACTCCCTGGTCATTCTGCGCACTGTGTATGTTGTACAGTGCGGCGTTGGTGCTCCTGCTGACTTTCCCCCTTTTATAGGTTAATGATGGCAGTCTTACGATCTCTTCAATTGGACGTGAAGACAGGGGGTCGTACACTTGCCGTGCTACCAGTATTCAGGGAGAGGCTGTCCACAGTACTCGCCTGTTGGTACAAGGTAACGTGTCCTTCATCTCTCCATTGTGTCAGTTTTGTTGTGCACGGCGGACTATGGTGTTAGCATTGTTGCACAAATTGCTTTGTGGTGTGGATCCGGCTCCATTGTGGTCTTCGCATTGTCGGACCTAACCTTTCTGCTCTTCCGCCGCGCGCCCTCTCGTTCTGCTCTTCCGCCGCGCGCCCTCTCGTTCTGCTCTTCCGCCGCGCGCCCTCTCGTTCTGCTCTTCCGCCGCGCGCCCTCTCG
The DNA here is from genome assembly GCF_051348905.1 of Ranitomeya variabilis. NCBI lineage: Eukaryota > Metazoa > Chordata > Amphibia > Anura > Dendrobatidae > Ranitomeya > Ranitomeya variabilis. Next base: position 244,347,765 of record NC_135235.1, read on the forward strand.
TTCTGCTCTTCCGCCGCGCGCCCTCTCGTTCTGCTCTTCCGCCGCGCGCAGTCCCGCTTCTCGCTTTTCCGCACCCGGTCTCCTTTTGTACTCTTTCCTCAGGGTCGCCCTTCATCGTCTCTCCTCCTGAGAACATCACGGTGAATATCTCCCAGGACGCTCTGTTCACCTGCCAGGCGGAGGCGTACCCCGGGAACCTCACCTACACCTGGCTCTGGCAGGATGACAATGTCTTCTTTAAAAAGTAAGTGGTTGGGAGCGATCCACCCCTTATGTGCTTCTTGTAACCTGCGCTATGGTGACTGTGACCAGAGAGTCCCCTTGTGAGTGGGTTCAGGGGACCTACTGTGAGCTGTTCCGGGGGGGTGGGGGGCAGGCCCCTGTCGGCGGGTTCGGGGGCCTCTGTGAGCAGACTCAGCCGAAATGGGGGCCCCTGTGCGAAGACTCTGCAGGCTCCTGTCAGTGTGTTCGGGGGCCCCTGTGAGCAGACTTGGCAGGCCCCTGTCGGCGGCTTTGGGTGCACCGTGAGCAAACTCGGCAGGCCCCTGTCGGCTGGTTCGAGGACCCCATGAGCAGACTTGGCAGGTCCCTGGTATATTCCTGTCCTGTCACCCACAGTGATCTGAAGATGCGAGTTCGGATCCTGATTGATGGCACGCTCATCATATTCAGAGTGAAACCCGAGGATGCGGGGAAGTACACCTGTGTGCCGAGCAACAGCCTGGGGCGCTCGCCATCCGCATTCGCGTTCCTCTCTGTGCAGTGTAAGTGATGGCAAGAAGCCACTGCTCCAGCTTTGGGTGCGTCACGCTCCGAGCGAGGCCATAGCCTGTGTCGTGGGCACAGCCGCCAGTTTTGTCGGTGACCGAGGTCAGCCATGGTCAGATACCATTGAGAGTTATTGAACACAAACCTTTAATGTTGCACATTAAGATTGCAAAGGGTTAATGGCACTGAACATGTTTATGTCCTCTATAGACCCAGCGCGAGTTGTCAACATGCCGCCCATCATTTATGTCCCCGTTGGTATTCATGGTCACATTCGCTGCCCTGTGGATGCTGTGCCGCCTGTCACACATGTAAAATGGAATAAAGATGGCCGCCCCCTGCGGACTGATAAGGTGCGTGGTTCAGGTTGGGCGGATGAAAGCTGCTCCACCAGGGTGAAGTGTACCGCTTGGAGGAATGATGCTGCTCCACTGGGGGTGACGTGTACCGCTGGGAGGAAAGAGGCTGCTCCACTGGGGGTGACGTGTACCGCTGGGACGAAGGAGGCTGCTCCACTAGGGGTGACGTGTACCGCTGGGAGGAATTATGCTGCTCCACTGGGGGTGACGTATACCGCTGGGACGAAGGAGGCTGCTCCACTGGGGGTGACGTGTACCGCTGGGAGGAATGAGGCTGCTCCACCAGAGGTGACGTGTACCGCTGGGAGGAAAGAGGCTGCTCCACTGGGGGTGACGTGTACCGCTGGGACGAAGGAGGCTGATCCACTGGGGGTGACGTGTACCGCTGTGACGAAGGAGGCTGCTCCACTGGGGGTGACGTGTACCGCTGTGACGAAGGAGGCTGCTCCACTGGGGGTGACGTGTACCGCTGGGACGAAGGAGGCTGCTCCACTGGGGGTGACGTGTGCCGCTTGGACGAAGGAGGCTGCTCCACTGGGGGCGACTTGTACCGCTGGGAGGAATGAGGCTGCTCCACCGGAGGTGACGTGTACCGCTGGGAGGAAAGAGGCTGCTCCACTGGGGGTGACAAGTACCGCTGAGACGAAGGAGGCTGCTCCACTGGGGGTGACGTGTACCGATGGGACGAAGGAGGCTGCTCCACTGGGGATGGCGTGTACCGCTGGGAGGAATGAGGCTGCTCCACCGGGGAAGACGTATACCGCTGGGAGGAAGGAGGCTGCTCCACCGGGGGTGACGTGTACCGCTGGGAGGAATGAGGCTGCTCCACCGGGGGAGATGTGTACCGCTGGGATGAAGGAGGCTGCTCCACTCGGGGTGACTTGTACCACTGGGAGGAAGGACGCTGCTCCACTGGGGGTGACTTGTACCAATGGGACGAAGGAGGCTGCTACTCCGGGGGTGACGTGTACTGCTGGGACGAAGGAGGCTGCTCCACTAGGGGTGACGTGTACCGATTGGACGAAGGAGGCTTCTCCCCTGGGGGTGACGTGTACCGATTGGGCGAAGGAGGCTGCTCCACTAGGGGTGACGTGTACCGATGGGACAAAGGAGGCTGCTCCACCGGGAATGATGTGTACCGCTGGGAGGAAGGGGGTTTCTCTACCGGGGGTGACATGTACCGCTGGGATGAAGGAGGCTTCACCGGTGGTGACATGTACCGCTGGGGCAAAGAAGGCTGCTCCACCGGGGGTGACGTGTACGGCTGGGACGAAGGACGCTGCTCTACCGGTGGTGGCTTCTAACGCTGGTTTGATGGAGGCTGCTCAAACATGGGTAACTTGTACCGCTGGGCGGATGGAGGCTGCTTCACCAGGGGTGACATCTACCGCCAGGCAGGAGGACTGCTCTGGTATGTGTTTTGTGGGGCAAGGGGCTGTGATTTCCAGTGCCCCCTTTATTTGGTTTTGTTATTTATGCTCTTTTGCTCCCAGTTATCAGGATGGAAGCTCCTGGAAGATGGCTCTATTCACATTGAGGAGGCGACAGAGGAGTTACTGGGCACCTACACCTGTGTGCCTTACAATGCGTTGGGGACTATGGGCCAGTCCCCTCCTGCTCGGCTGCTGCTGAAGGTCAGATCCCAAAATAACACAATTTTTCAGTTTCAGTCGCTGCTTGGGAGGGTTGTAGCACAGGCTTGGGAAAAGGGGGGGGGTTGTTGGCTCTGGTTTGGGACAGGGAGTGCTGGCTTGGGGGTTAGTGTGCTAGCTCGGGGGTTGACTCTGGTTCGGGGCTGGGAGTGCTGGCTTAGTGGTTAGCATGCTAGCTCAGGGGTTGGTTTTGGTTCAGGACAGAGAGTGCTGTCTTTGGGGTTAGCATGCTAGCTTGTGGGTTAGCTTCAGTTCGGGACAGGGAGTGCTGGCTTGGGGGTTAGCATGCTAGCTCGGGGGTTGGTTTTGGTTCAGGACAAGTAGTCCTGCCTTGGGGGTTAGCATGCTAGCTTGTGGGTTAGCTTTGGTTCGGGACAGGGAGTGCTGGCTTGGGGGTTTGCATGCTAGCTCAGGGGTTAGCTTTGATTCAGGACAGGGAGTGCTGGCTTGGGGGTTCGCATGCTAGCTCAGGGGTTAGCTTTGATTCGGGACAGGGAGTGCTGTCTTGGGGGTTAGCATGCTAGCTCAGGGGTTAGCTTTGATTCGGGACTGGGAGTGCTGTCTTGGGGGTAAGCATGCTAACTCTGGGTTTTGCTTTGGTTTGGGACTGGGAGAGCTGACTTGGGGGTTAGCATGCTAGCTTGGGGGATGGCTTTGGTGTCCATATCCCCTCAAGGGCAGTGTCTTATCTGCTTGTTCTTGTCACTTTCTCCAGATGTGAGTGGTAACCATCTTTGTACTGGGCTGCAGCTTATGTTGCTGCCGCTTGATAGTTTTCTGCTCCTGCCTCCACTCGTTTTGAACACAGACTGGAGTAATAATAATACTGTTTCTCACCTTTAGGACCCACCCTATTTTACGGTGCTGCCTGGCTGGGAGTATAGGCAAGAAGCTGGCAGGGAGCTGCTGATTCCTTGTGCCGCTGCTGGAGACCCCTTCCCCACCATCTCCTGGAGAAAGGTACGGCCAGGCCAAACGCCTTATAGCATTGTCTGGAAAGGTTTAATGCATGAGTGAAAACAATCTTCGCTCATCATCCTTCCCCAAGGGGCACTCCAAAGTGATCTACAGGCCCCTAACCAAAGATGTCCCAGCAGCTGGTGCCAGTCCCAGGGGCAGGTAGATGGGCAGTGGTATCCAGTTTCTGCCCCCAGGCACTTTTTTTCGCGCTCTCTTGCGGGTTTATACTTTACTTTTTCTCTGTTTTCAGGGCAGTGCTCTCTGTTTTGTATGGGATTCTTTTGCCGTTTTCAGTGCGGCTCTCTTTCGTACTTTTTCATGCTGTCTTGCAGTTTGTTTGTTACGCTTTCTCCGTGCTCAAGGCGGCACTCTCCAACTGGTCTGTACCCTACTCATTCTCAGGGTGGTGATCTCATGCGTTTTGTACATTATTCTTTCTCTGTTCTCAAGGCTGTGCTCTCTCTCCCGGGTCAATACGTTACTCGTTTTCAGGGCTGCGCTCTCTCGCGGGTCTGTGCGTTACTCGCTCTCCGTTCTCAAGGCTGCTCTCTTGCTGGTCTGTACAATATTCATTCTCAGGGCGGCGCGCTGTCTCTGGTCTGTACGATATTCGTTCTCGGGGAGATGTTCTCTCGCAGTCTCTTTTTCTCTGTTTCGTAGCTTGCCCTCTGCCAGTTTTTTTCTGTGTCGTCTATTTGCAGGTGGGGCGCCCCTCTTCCAGTAAGCACAGCGTGCTGCCCAGCGGCTCCTTACAGTTTCGCTCGCTCAGTAAGGACGATCACGGAGAATGGGAATGTGTAGCCAGTAATGTGGTGACCAGCATCACTGCCAGCGCCCACCTCACGGTCATTGGTGAGTACAAGGGTCTTTAAGAGGGCCTTTATGTCAGGGCATTGTAAGATCGGTCCTGGTCACTGAGTAATTCTTACATGGTAGGTGGTCAGATCTCTCTTATCCTGGCTGATATCTGTGAGAAGCCTGGACGCTGCTCAGGGTCTGCAACCTCCTCCAACTTTCACTGACTGCAAGTCGAGGTCTTGACAACATTGTCAAATTGCCCTGTGGCCCCCGTTGTCTCCGCCTCTGACTTGCCCTGTAGCTCACATATGCCTCCTTTGCACAGACCATTTTGCTTCTTCTGGGGGCTTTCTGACCCTTGTGGACCCTCCTTTCCAGGCACCAGTCCTCATGCTCCTTCTGGTGTTCGTATCCTGGTGTCCATGAATGCGGCCAATGTGTCCTGGGAGCCGGGCTACGATGGAGGACTTGAGCAGACATTCTCAGTTTGGTACGGCGCTCTGTGAGTCACCCAGCATGCTTTGCAGCTTTCTCTCCTCTGTCATGTGACTTTCTTACTGTTAAGGGGATGTGACCTGGTGACCCTCAGCCCCCCCCCCCCCCCCCACCCACACACACACAGACACACAGACACACACTGCTCGTTGTAAAGCTTGCCAAAGTATCTGCCAGGAGGTGATGACTGGTGTGCATTCTACACTGGAGGTGATGACTGGTGTGTGCGCTCTACACTAGAAGGTGATGACTGGTGAGCATTCTACATTGGAGGTGATGAATGATGTGAGCGCTCTACACTGTAGGTGATGACTGGTGTGCACTCAACATTGGAGGTGATGACTGTGCGCTCTACACTGGAGTTGATGACTGGTGTGCACTCTACACTAGAAGGTGATGACACTCTGATGTGTGCGCACTACACTAGGAGGTGATGTGTGCGCTCTACACTAGTAAGTGATGCTTGATGTGTGCTCTTTACAGTAGAAGGTGATGCTTGATGTGTGCTCTTTACAGTAGAAGGTGATGACTGATGTGTGCGCTCTACACTGGAGGTGATGACTGGTGTGCGCTCTACACTGGAGGTGATGACTGGTGTGCGCTCTACACTAGGAGGTGGTGTGTGCGCTCTACACTAGGAGGTGGTGTGTGCGCTCTACACTAGGAGGTGGTGTGTGCGCTCTACACTAGGAGGTGGTGTGTGCGCGCTCTACACTAGGAGGTGGTGTGTGCGCGCTCTACACTAGGAGGTGATGTGTCCGCTCTACACTAGGAGGTGATGTGTCCGCTCTACACTAGGACTTGATGTGTCCACTCTACACTAGGAGGTGGTGTGCGCTCTACACTAGAAGGTGATGGTCACACTTTCTTTTGTTCATCTCTTCTCTATACTCTCGAGGTCAGTGAGGACGTCTGTCCTGGGCTCCAGTCTCTTCTCTGTCGGGGTCCCATGGTCATGTTATGTATGCTCTGTGGCCCCTACAGGGTGAAGCGTGCCCAGTTTGGGCCTCATGACTGGGTGTCCATACCGGTGGCTGGTGTGGCAAACTCGCTTTTCGTGGACTCCCTGGATCCGGAGACTGAGTACCAGTTCAGTGTTCTGGCTCAGAATAAGCTGGGGACAAGCTCATTCAGCGAGGTGGTGACGGTGCGGACCCTGGGTGAGGCAAATTCTGCGGCACAGTGTGTTTGTATACAGTGGGGAAAATAAGTATTTTGTGCACTGCCGATTTTGCAAGTTTTCCCACCTACAAAGAATGGAGAGGTCTGTAATTTTTATCTTAGACGCACTCAACTGTGGGAGACAAAATCTAAATATAAAAAAACAGAAAATCACATTGTAAGTTGTGGCGACATCACATTTAATCTGAATTATCCAGACATATGATGTCAGTATGCCCAGGGACATGAGCTAGAGTTCATGTGGCAATCATTGTTGACGGCTGCTCATTAGCTTTTGTATCTGTCCTTGTATTGCAGTCCTAGCATTGTTCTACTATCTTTGGGAAATGAAGGAACAATGTTTGAATGTTTGTTAACCTGTTGATGACCCATTGGTTCTCTGCAATGTGAAGGACCATCTATGAATGTTGTTTGAACACTTCAGCAGTGAGGGATGTCCTCCTTCCACCTTCCCACGAGCCTGTGGTGGAATGACTGAATTGGAAGTTGTGACCTATAAAAAGAATGATGTGCCTGTGTTCAGGGAGTCTACAACATTACAGAACTCATGGCGGCATCATCACTCCAACTGAAGAAATACAGAGCTGCTTCATTGACCATTACTGAAACCCCAGAGACGTCTTAAAGGATCCAAGTTGGGACAATAGGGTTACCTGACCACATATCTCACTTCTCTCTGTTAGCATCCTAAGCTTGTCGTTGCCTCCTTACTGTGTGGGCCCGCCAAAAGTGGGGAGCCATTGGTGGGGGTACTTGGCCCTGGAAACCAGGGCTGTGGAGTTGGTAAGCCAAACCTCCAACTCCTCAATTTCCATGACACCCGACTCCCTCATACATGGCTCATGTTTAAGTTTACCGTATTTTTCGGCATATAAGACGCACCGTACCATAAGACGCACCCCAAATTTGGGGTGAAAATTGCAGAAAAAAAGATTTTTTATAAGATGGGGGTCCGTCTTATTGTCCGAATTTACAGTATCTTACCTGTGGGCTGGTGGTGGCAGAGCAGGGTCACAGGAGGCATGGTGTCGGCAGAGGTGGGGTGAGGCGGTACGGTGTGCACCTGAGCAGGGTCCCTTCCTGCTTAGGTGGGCGACGCCACGGCCTGGTGTCCATGGGAGGGTTGCAGCAGTGGTTACCGGCAGAGGTGTTGGGATGAGGAGGCACAGTGAGAGGTATGGCGTGAGAGGGGTCCCTTTCCCCGGTGAGGTGATGCAGCAGCCCGGTAATGCAGCAGAGCCGGGTGAATCCTGTTGTTACCGCGGTGGCAGAGGTGTGGAGATGAGGAGGCGCAGTGAGCGGGGTCCCTTTCCCTGGTGAGGTGATGCAGCAGCCCCGGTAATGCAGCAGAGCCGGGTGAATCCTGTTGTTACCGTGGTGGCAGAGGTGTGGAGATGAGGAGGCGCAGTGAGCGGGGTCCCTTTCCCCGGTGAGGTGATGCAGCAGCCCCGGTAATGCAGCAGGGCCGGGTGAATCCTGTTGTTATCTGTGCGCGCGGCCATCTTCCTGAGGCCGCGCGTTCGCAGATGGAGCTCTGCTGCCCGGGGCTTCAGGAAAATGGCCGCCGGAATCCCCATCTGCGCACGCGCGGCATCCCGCGGCCATTTTCCTGAAGCCCCGGGCAGCAGAGCTCCATCTGCGAACGCGCGGCCTCAGGAAGATGGCCGCGCGCACCGATAACAACAGGATTCACCCGGCTCTGCTGCATTACCGGGGCTGCTGCATCACCTCACCGGGGAAAGGGACCCCGCTCACTGCGCCTGCTCATCTCCACACCTCTGCCGCCACGGTCCACGGTAAGCCTGCATTGGGAATATAAGATGCACCCCCCATTTTCCCCCCTTTTTTGGGGGGGAAAAAGTGCGTCTTATATGCCAAAAAATACGGTAAGTGATAAATTTACAGTAGTAAAATGGTAATATCATGCTTTTAATCATTAGTATGATACAATAATCAAGCCATTTAGATAGAACATGAAATATATTTTTTTGGAATACAACTTTAGAACAATTTATTTTTATTTTTTTAATATTTACAATTTATTGCACACTCTGCAGTAAGTGGGGGGGAAAAACAGTTTTCATCAAAAAAACGTACTGAATAGCATTTGTGCATTTTATGAATTTGTTCTGAGAAATAGTATCGCCTCCATCAGATCCTCCTTAATAGATGACCTCACATCGGATCTAATTATTTTAAGGCTGGAGAACGACCTCTCTACACTAAGGCTAGGTTCACATTGCGTTAACAGCAGCCCATTCAACACATGCGTTAACGGGCTGCTGTTACCGCAAGTGCCGATATGTCACATTGCTAGCGCAGATAGAGCTAGCAGATGCTCTATCTGCGCTAGCAGTGACGGACCCGGAAACGCTGCAGCCCGCGTCCCAGGGTCCGTTGTAAATGGCAGCGTTGTAAATGTCTTTTTAGATTGGAAGCTGTTGAAGGAGCTTTTTACCACTGCCTGCCTGCCTGAGTATGCAGTGATTTTGGCATCACAGCATTTGTTTTCATCTGGGTCACTTATACAATGACACACAAAATGTTTATTATCTTGAGTCTCTGAAATGCTCAAATATAGCTGACTTCATAAGATGCTTCTTAGACATTTTGTAGTTATGTATATTCGCTCTCAAAATTTTGTCCTGTAAGAAAAAAAAAAGTATATTGCAGTTCTTGTAAGAAGAATAGGGACTCATGCACTGTATAATTTGGGATAGAAATGAAACAATCTTTGCTTAAATCAATAGGACAGATAAGTATAAAGTTTGTAAAATGTGTTAGATAGCTTTACTCTGAACTTTCAATGTCAGGCTTGTCTCGGGGTACAGCTCACTAAATGCTTCACATCATATTTCTTCACATTCTATGAAGAGGGGAGGAGGGAGGGAGCATGTTTGTGTTGAATCATATTGCAGAACACACACACAAATATACATGTCCTCATTGATCCTGTTACTGTATATCCGAATTTGAGATGTTAGAAAACAGTTTTTCCCCTTATATTCTATGTATAGTGTATATAAGTCATCAGAGCAGCTAATTTCTCCAAACATGAGCTAAGAGGAAAAACAAACTAAAACATCAAGCATACAGAGACAACTATACTGGACTATTGATTTATGCACAGTTTATTGAAAGTTTAGATATGCTTTAGGAAGTACTTGCCTTAATCCTGCTTTCCTGTTCACTCCAGAAATTCTGAGATGAATGTAGGCTTTCCTTCCCTGTGTGTTTGTTATTTTTCCCCTTATCTATAGAGGAGGAGCTTCACTACTTATCATGAACATAAACTGCAGCGCAAATTCATCTCAGCTAAGAGTTTAGACCTTAAGGTACAGTCACACTAAACGATATCGCTAGCAATCCGTGACGTTGCAGCGTCCTGGCTAGCGATATCGTTTAGTTTGACACGCAGCAGCGATCAGGATCCTGCTGTGATGTCGCTGAATAAAGTTCAGAACTTTATTTGGTCGTCCGATCGCCGTGTATCGTTGTGTTTGACAGCAAAAGCAACGATACCAGCGATATTTTACACTGGTAACCAGGGTAAACATCGGGTTACTAAGCGCAGGGCCGTGCTTAGTAACCCGATGTTTACCCTGGTTACCAGCGTAAAATGTAAAAAAAACAAACAGTACATACTCACATGCGTCCCCCGGCGTCTGCTTCCCACACTGACTGAGCGCCGCAAAGTGAAAGTGAAACCACAGCACAGCGGTGACGTCACCGCTGTGCCCTGCTACTGCCGGCGCTCAGTCATTGCAGGAAGCGGACGCCGGGGGACGCATGTAAGTATGTAGTGTTTGTTTTTTTTACATTTTACTCTGGTAACCAGGGTAAACATCGGGTTACTAAGCGCGGCCCTGCGCTTAGCAACCCGATGTTTACCCTGGTTACCCAGGGACCTCGCCATCGTTGGTCGCTGGAGAGCGGTCTGTGTGACAGCTCTCCAGCGATCAAACAGCGACGCTGCAGCGATCGGCATCGTTGTCGCTATCGCTGCAGCGTCGCTTAGTGTGACGGTACCTTTAGATTAGGAATAGGACAGACATTTATAGGACATTTCATAACTTTCCCAAATTCTTATGAAAAAAAATATTCCCCACAAGCTGTATTGAACTACTGTACCCAATTTATTATATGTTTTAGGAGTCGATTTTATACCGAAAATGGGCTCTGACTTCAACTCTGACTCCACAGCCCTGCTGGAAACGGTTCTAATCCTGGCGAGTCAGCGGAAGGGTGAGACTGTAATTTGCTCCATCTTGGATATTTGCTGGGAATGTTCTGTTTGCTATTGTGTGTTGGTGGTTCAATAAATTACTGCCACACTGTGTTACCCTCAGCCTGTGTTGTCTGATTAGTGTTCTGTCCACTGGGAGAGAGCGGGTGTTCAGTGGTATGAGACCTGGTCCATGCAGTCTTTCTTAAGACATCCAGGCCAGTGGACAAGAGCACCCACTAAATCTATCTCTACATAAGTGATAAGTCTTAAGTATTTGATCACCTACCAACCAGCAATAATGGTGACTCTCACAGACCTGTTAACTTTTCTGTAAGAATCCCTCCTCCTCTGCATTCATTACCTGGATAAATTGCACCTGTTTGAACTCGTTAGCTGTATAAAAGACACCTGTCCACACAATCACACTCCAGCCTCTCCACCATGGTCAATACTAAATATATAGCTGTCTAAGGACACCAGGAACAAAATTGTACACCTGCACAAGGCTGGGATGGGCTACAGGACAATAGGCAAGCAGCTTGGTGAGAAGGCAACAACTGTTGGCGCAATTATTAGAAAATGAAAGAAACGCAAGATGATTGTCAATCTTCCTCGGCCTAGGACTTCATGCAAGATCTCGCCTCGTGCCGTAAAGATGATTTTGAGGAAGCTCAGGAATCATCTACAACTCAACTACATGGGAGGCCCTGGTCAATTACCTGAAAATAACTGGGCCACAGTCTTATCACAGATTATCGTTGGTAACACATTACGCCTTCATGAATTAAAATCCTGGAGGGCACGCAAGGTCCCTCGGCTGAAACCAGCTGTAACAATTCTAGTGGAACACACAGGAACCTCTTGGCTTGAGACAATGAGTAAACTGAACAGGTGTATGGTAACAAGTCTGTATTTACACAAATTAATGCAGGTGCAGCAAGTGACCAACAATTGAAGAAAACGGAGATACTGAAGTACTTCATATGCAGCACTGCTGCAGGCAAAGTCTCTTGGGCGAGGCACACACTAGGGGAAGATGTTCAGAAGACAAAGTTCAGAACAGGCTGGAAGTCTCTGAATAAAAGTCCTGAAAACAGTACAGGGCTGTGAGTCTCTTAGGAAGTCCAGAACAGTCACAAATACTGCCACTGCACACCAACTTGAACTTAGCTGAAGCAGGCTGACATTACGTGTCCAAAGCAGCCAGGTGGAGACCGAACCAGATGCAGAGGAACACACACACTGCTTTCTACGGTGAACTGGTGATGTTTGCTGGAAGGGCTGAATGGGATCTTTTGGAGAGGAGCAGTATCTTGCAGCACAGAGCCAGGGATTCAAGCAGAATACACAAGCATGGACTGGAAGGCAAACTAGGGTTATAAAGACAGGGAAGGCAGATCACATGAGCAGAAGTGAGGCAGCAGACAACATCTTGAAAAGGGGCAATAAAGCACAACAGGTGAACAGAGAATCAGAGTCCTGACACCAGCACATGTCCAGGTCTGTTTGTAGTTCTCCAATGACCACCTGGATTATCCAGAGGAGGCATGAGAATCAACGGGTGTTCTAGTCCACTAGCTGAAACCGCATGGACAATGTCTCATGCCACCGAATGCGCGCTCTTAGTTTAGTGTGGGCATAATACTACTCAGACAACATAGGGTGAGGGTAAAACAGTGCGGCTATACTTTATTGAACCACAAAATGGGTAAATAACACACAAAACCATCCCATCAAATACCCAATATGATGCAAAATTACACTCTCACCCTTCCACTGACTTGCCGGGATAAGAGCAATTGTGACTTCAGAGCTTCCAGGGCAGACCACCCCCACTTGTGACACGCAAACAGAGAAGAGGTAAGGACAAACTTAGGAAGATGACAGCCCATTGAGGCACATGGTCAGGTGACCGGAGGCTCGCAACCTGGCTTCTACAAACATCTCCATGGAGCCAGGTGACTGACTGGCCCCAATCCTGGCTTTCACAAACGTATCCATTGTGCTTAGGTGACCAGTGGGTCCAAATCTTGGCTTCCACAAACGTATCCATTGTTCAGTGATGGTCAATGGAGCAGATCTGTAATCTTACAGGCGGGAACGTGGTCCCTTAAGCTGGCAACCTGTAGAATGGCAAATCTGTGTCCATCGTAATGGAGCCACGATCTGGCAGCTATCCTGTAGCGTGCTCCTGGCTGTGGTTTTGTAAAGAGTCTTTGCTTCTTTGGCTCTCTGGACCTTTGGATGTATATTTTTACACAGGCATATCCCCCTTTTTAGTTCCTAACTATTCTACAAGACACCATTCACAGGTCAAGGGGAAAAAGCTTAAGAGATTAACTCACATTGTTTCATCATCTTATAGTTTATCCTTCAATGTTTGCAAGTCAACAAACTGCATGGCCTGGAATAATGTGTAATCACATTATAAGCAAACCTCATTGTTTAGTGACTCTGCATCCCTATTTTGCAAAGGTGACCGTACAATAATCTGTAGGAGTTGATATAAGAGATAAATAACAAACCTTCATCAATTTACAAATATCAATTCAACCTACATGAAGTCAAAATTAAGATAAATCTATGCCTCCTGGCTTACTTGAAATGGACGTCTGGATAATTAACGTGTCCTCAGTCATGTGGTCAGCTGAGACAAAAATGGAACTTTTTGGTATCCACTCCACTCGCTGTGTTTGTAGAAATGGGAAAAATGAGTTCTACCCCCAAGAACACTGTCCCAACCATGAACCATGGTGGGGGAAACATCATATTTTGGGTGTGCTTTTCTACAAAGTAGACATGACGACTGTACCGTATTGAAGGGAGGATGGATGGGGTCATGTATTGCGAGATTTTGGCCAACAGCCTCCTTCCCTCAGTAACCGTACTGAAGATGGGTCATGGCTGGGTCTTCCAGCGTGACAATGACCTGAAACTCACAGCCAGAGCAACGAAGGAGTGGCTCTGTAAGAAACATTTCAAGGTCCAGGAGTGGCCTAGCCAGTCTCCAGACCTGAACCCAGTAGGAAATCTTTGGAGGGAGCTGAAATTCAATGTTGCCCAGCAACAGCCCCGAAACCAGAAAGATCTGGAGAAGATCTTTATGGAGGAGGGGGCCAGAATCCCTGCTGTGTGTGCAAACTTGGTCAAGATCTACAGGAAACATCTGTCCTCTGTAATTACAAAGAAAGGTTTCTGGACCGAATATTCGGTTTTGTTCATCTGTTGTATTAAATACTTATTTCATGCAATTAAAATGCTAATTAATTATGTAACAATCGTACAATGTGATTTTCTGGATTTAAAGGGGTTGTCCACTACTTTCAATTAACCCCCCCAATGTATCCCCCAGGGGCCCCTAATGAATTGTGTAAATACCTTCCGTTGCTGTTTTCGCCTGTGAGCAACGCTATGCTGGCGGCTGAGTCCGGGTCACGTGACCCCCAGGCTGCAGCCGCCGCTTATTTCCGCCGACGTCACGTCAATTTCCCGACTCTGGAAATTGACGTGACGTCATGAGCAGGCGTGACCCAGCCTCACAGTCAGCAGTCACTCATCAAGAGTGACTGGGCTGTGGGCGGCGCTGGGGGCTGTAGGGCTGTGCTGCGGGCGGGGCTAGGCAAGGATGTGCACGCTGTGCTGGGATGGGCGGGGCTAGGCAGGGATGTGGGGGCACCGGGGGTCTGCGTGCCGGCGCCGGTATGTGCGGGGGTCTGTGTGCCAGCGCCGGGGGTCTGCGTGCCGGCGCCAGTATGTGCGAGCGCCAGGGGTCTGCGTTGGGTCTCCTGGCCGTGCTGGGGTCTGCTGCGGGGAGGTGGTCATTGGTGTGTGTGTGTGTGTGTCTCTGTGTGCAGGCATCGTCCAATGGGACTACAAGTCCCATCGGGCTCTGCCTGCTACAGTGACAGTGAGTGACACATTAGCCAATGATGGGACAGTAGTAGTCTCATCATCCGGCTAATGTGTTGAATCTAAAAAAACAAACCAAAAACATACACACATATACAGTACATACAACATACACCATGTGACATGCAACATGTGACAACATGTGACATGCAACGTGTGACAACATGCAACATGTGATGACATGCAGCATGCGACATGTGACAACATGTGATGACATGCGGCGACATTTGACAACATGCGGCATGCGAAAACATGCACCATGTGACATGCGATGACATGCAGCATGCGAAAATGCAACATGTGACATGCTATGACATGCAACATGTGACGACATGCAACATGCGGCAACATGCAACATACGGCATGCGATGACATGCAGCATGAGACATGCGATATGCGGTGACATGCACCATGTGACGTGATGACATGCAGCATGCGAAAATGCGACGACATGCAACATGCGATGACATGCAGCATGAGACATGCGGCGACATGCACCAAGCGACATGTGATAGCATGCGACATGCAATGACATGCACCATGCGACATGTGATAACATGCGGCGACATGCGATAACATGCGGCATGCAGCATGCGATGACATGCGACATGCAGCATGCGTCGACATGGGACATGCAACATACGACATGCAACATGCGATGACATGCGACATGCGATGACATGCAACATGCGGTAGCATGCAGCATGCGATGACATGCAACATGCGACGACATGCAACATGCCACATACAGTACATACTGTACATACAACATACATATAGACATACAGTACATATAACATAGAGTACATACTCACCATCACTTGTCACCTTGATCCCCGAAGCCAGTGTCACCTGTAAAAAATATTAAAATAAACAATATACTCCCTGATCCGCAGAAATCCAATTAAAATGAGTGTCCCTCCACGATCTCCCGTGGAGAGCAGCAGCATCAGCTGATGCTACCACTCTCCAGGGGCTCCAGGAACACAATGATGGAAGGTATCCTTCCACAATGTATTCCTCACCCTACGCCCCTGTGAGAAAATAGTCCCTAGTCTCACTTTTGGCATTGCTGTGTGAGAAATTTTCCCACGCAGCAATTGCCATAAAATGAGACTCTGAGAGGTTACTATAGTTCAGTGATACACTGCAGGAGCCATTGTCTCCTGTTAGTGTGTCACTGAGGGTCCTATAGAGCAGTGACATCACCCGATGTCACTGTTCTATAGGGGAGATCATCGTGGGACACTCATTAATTGGACTACGGCGGACAGGTAGTATACGGTTTATTTTACGTTTTTTGCAAGCGCTGAAGTATAGTAAGTATGGTGAAATGAATATTAAAATACTTTTTTCTGGCTATGTCTTTTTTTATTTTTTAAACTCTTTCACTACTATTGGATTAATAATGGATAGGCGTCTTATTGACAACTCTCCATTATTAACCCGGCTTAATGTCACCGTACAATAGCAAGGTGATATTAACCCCTTATTACCCCATATCCCACCGCTACACGGGAGTGGGAAGAGAGGGGCTAAGTGCCGGAATTGGCGCATCCTACAGGTGGCTGCGGACTGGTATTTGTAGCTGGGGGGGGGGGGAGGGGTGGTGTTCAATATCCATGGCCCCTCTCTAGGCTATGAATATCAGCCCGCAGCTGTCTGCGTAGCCTTTCTGGCTATAAAATATAGGGGGACCCCACTTCATTTTTTTTGGGGGGGTCCCCCCATTTTAATAGCCAGTAAAGGCTACGCAGACAGCTGCGGGCTGATATTCATAGCCTAGAGAGGGGCCATGGGTATTACCCCCTTCCCAGGCTACAAATATTGGCCCCCGGCCGTCGGCTTTCCCCCTCTGGCGCAGAAAAATGCTCGGGAGCCCACGCCATTTTTTTTTCCAGTTTTTTTTTTTTTTTTTTAACTGAAACATATTGTTCATTAACCCCTTTCTGCCAGCTGACGGAATAGTACGTCAGCTGGCAGTATCCCCCGCTTTGAGGTGGGCTTCGGCGGTGAGCCCACTTCAAAGCCGCAACATGTCAGCTGTTTTCAATACAACAAAAAAAAATTTACATGACGCTAAACGGCGTAGCGAGAAAAAAAAATCAAAAGCCAAAATTATGTTTTTTTTGGTCGCCGCGGCATTGCATTAAAATACAATTACGGGCGATCAAAAGAACATATCTGCACAAAAGTGGTATCATTAAAAACGTCAGCTCGGCGCGCAAAAAATCAGCCCTCACCCGACCCGATATCTCAGAAAATATAGACGCTACGGGTATCAGAAAATGGCACAATTATTTTATTTCTTTTTAGCAAAGTTTGGAATTTTTTTTCACCACTTAGATAAAAAATAACCTAGACGTTGTTTGGTGTCTATGAATTCGTAATGACCTGTAGAATCATAATGGCAGGTCAGTTTTAGGCTGTGTGCACACGTTGCAGATTTGGGTGCAGAATTTTCTGCACAAAATCTGCATTTCCTTGCAGAAAACAAACGCAGCTGCGTTTTTGATGCATTTTTTCACGTTTTTTGCGCGTTTTTTTGTGCGTTTTTGTATGCGATTTTGAAAGCTAAATAAAGATATATTATTGAACAAAAAAAAAGATTTGTGATGTCATTATTGTCCAACCTCCTCTTTTACATTTGTCCAACCCACACTCAATTACACACAGATAGATAATAGATGAAATGGATAGACAGATCTACATATAGATAGATCTATAGATGCATACATCTATCTGTTCATATATCTATCTATAGATATATCTGGATAGATATATCTATTGATAGATGTATGAATAGTGTAGGGTGCGTGTCCACTGTCTGGATTAGGCTACTTTCACACTTCCGTCTTCTGGGCTCCATTGCAATTTGTCGTTATGGGCAAAAAACAGATCCTGCAAATGTGCTTGCAGGATGCGTTTTTTGCCCATAGACTTGTATTAGCGACGGATGGGCACACATCGCATCTGTCGTGCGACGGATCCGTCGTGTTTTGGCGGACGCGACGCACAAAAAAACATTCAATGCAAGGTTTTTTTGTGCGACGTGTCCGCCATTTCCGACCGCACATGCATGGCTGGAACTCCGCCCCCTCCTCCCTGCTCATCACAATGGGCAGCGGATGCGTTGTAAAACTGCATCCGCTGCCCACGTTGTGCTAAATTTAGCACAACGTCCCTTGGTACGTCGGGCTGACGGTTTGCGACGGTCCCGTACCGACGGAAGTGTGTAAGTAGCCTTAAATCCGAATTAGCTGCAGATTGGATGCTGCGTACTTGTAGTCCCATCGGATGATGCCTGCACACACACCCCAAAAGACCCCCTGCACAGCCCCGCACACACCTGAACAGTCCCGCACACACCTGAACAGTCCCGCACAGTCCCGCACCCACCCGAACAGCCCGCAGACCCCGCCCTCACACACATACACATACACACACACAGTCACCGCCCACACACTTCCATCCTCCCGAACTGCAGCGTTTCTCGGACCCACATCCGCATCTAAACTGCAGATCTTTTTTACATCTGCGGTTTTGCTGCGGATGTGCCCGACTCAATGAAAGTCTAAGGCCGGAGTCACACTACAGCGAGATACGGCTAAGTCTCGCAGGTTAAATACAAGCTCTGGCACCGGCACTCCGGAGCGGAGCGTGCAGCTCCATGTATTGCTGTGCATTTACCGCTCTGGAGTGCCGGTGCCAGAGCTTGGTTTTAACCTGCAAGACTCGGCCGTATCTCGCTGTGTGTGATCCCGGCCTAAGGGTGCAGAAACGCTGCAGTTCGGCCAAAAGAAGTGACATGCTGCGGAAAAAAAAAAGCTGCGTTTCGGTGCGGCTTTTTCCGCAGCATGTGCACAACAAGTCTGCGGCTCCCATAGACTTACATTGGTTGTGCACCACACTGTGGATTTGATGCAATTCTGTGCAGCAGAAAACCCTTCGGATCTGGAATCAAATCCGCAACGTGTGCACACAGCCTTAGCATTTAGTGAACCTAGCAAAAAAGCCAAGCAAAAAACAAGTGTGGGATTGCACTTTTTTTGCAATTTCATCGCACTTTGACTTTTTTTCACATTTTCTGTTACACGACACGGTAAAACCAATGGTGTCGTTCAAAAGTAGAACTTGTCCCGCAAAAAATAAGCCCCCACATGGCCATATTGACGGAAAAATTATGGCTCTGGAAAGAAGGGGAGCGATAAACGAAAAAAGCTCCAGGGGTGAAGGGGTTTCGAAACATGGATATGGACATATATATGTAAATAGACATAGATGGATACATACAGATATATCTATATATCTATCTATCTCTCTATCCGTGTGTAATGGAGTGTGGGTTGGACAAATGTAAAAGAGGAGGTTGGACAGAAATGACATCACAAATCTTTTTGAAGCTAGAGGGGGGAGACGAGGGAGGGGTTGGGGTGTGTTTTGGAGTGGGTGTGGTGGGTTCCTGCTTAGTGGCCTGTGCAAAGCATCATGGAACTTGTAGTATTAGAGCACAATAACTCAGGAGAAAGGAAGTTGTCGATTAACCCCATGAGAGCTGGATCCAGCACTGAAGATGTGCTGCTACAGCATGATAAAAGGTAATATTTCTAAAATAAACACAGTGGATGGTTTCAGTGGCACATAATAGCAAGATTTATGAAAAAAAAAAAAATTATTGTAGTGGACAACTTCTTTAATTTTTAGATTCTGTCTCTCACACTGTAAGAGTACCTACGCTAAAAATTGCAGACCTCTCCGTTCTTTTGTAGGTGGGAAAACGTACAAAATTGGCAATGGATCAAATACTTAATTTCCCCAGTGTAATATATACCCTCTCCCCCTTAAGAAGTTTCTTCTCTTCCTGTGTTTGAAGCTTTCCCGATCACCACCCCGGAGCCGCTGCTGGTCCTCACCTCCCCGCGCTGTCTCATTGCCAACCGCACGCAGCAGGGCGTGCTCCTGTCCTGGCTCCCACCGGCCAATCACACCTTCCCGCTGGATCGGTACATTATGGAGTTTCGCTTAGCAGAGCGATGGGAGATCTTAGATGACTCTATCACCGGGGCTGAGACCGAGATCCTGGCGAAGGAGCTGTCCCAGGTAAAGAACTCTGCAGGGGAAACTGAATCCAGGCGAGGGTCAGTAATGATGCCACTGGCTATAACTGGGGATATTATTGGGGGATTGTTGGTAGAAATAGGAGAGGGGGCTGATATTTGGGGAGATGTTGCCACTAATCACTTACTTTAGCTTCATATTGAGGTCTGGACGTTTTGCTCTGCATTCAGTCATTTTGTGATGTCGTCATGTCAGTGATGTAACATGAGAAATAACTTATTAACCCTCACCGGACATGACTGTATAGACCACTTGGCTCTTGTTCACACTCCTAGATGTTGAAGAATCTGCGTCTTTCTTTTCCATCCTGTAGTATAATCCATCCGTGCCTCACGTGTGCTCCATCATTGTGCTCCTCTTTCTAGGACACATGGTACGAGTTCCGGGTCCTGGCCGTTATGCAGGATCTCATCAGTGAGCCCAGTAACATTGCCGGGGTGTCCAGTACAGGTACGGGCCACACGAGCCCACAAAAGTGTGACAAGCACTGCCATCATCCGTACAACTGCAGAGGCTCCTCTCTCCTGGATGCGCAGCAGGGCTCTCATTTTTCTGTCCTTCGCTCTTTCCCCCTCCAGACCTCGGACCTTTGTCCTTTGTGATGAAACATAGTAACATAGTTAGCAAGGCTGAAAAAGCCATTTGTCCGTCCAGTTCAGCCTATATTCTGTCAGAATAAATCCCCAGATCTATGTCCTTCTAACGAACTAATAACTGAGAGGCTGTGTGCACACGTTCCGGATTTTTCGCGTTTTTTTTGCTATAAAACCGCGAAGAAAACGCTCACATTAAGAATCCTATCAATAGAATGCAATCCGCATTTTGTATGCACATGCTGCGTTATTTTTCTGAGCGGAAACACATTCCGGAAAAAAACACAGCATGTTAATTAATTTGCGGAATCGCGGGGATTCCGCACACATAGGAATAAATTGATCCACTTACTTTCCGCTTGTTTCTAAGCCCACCATGTGGGAAGTAAGCAGATCGTCTGCGGTTGGTACCCAGGGTGGAGGAGAGGAGACTCTCCTCCATGGACTGGGCACCATATCACTGTTTAAAAAAAAAAAAAAAAAAGAATTAAAATAAAAAAGTGATATACTCGCCTTCCGGAGTCCTCCCGCCTTGTAGCAGTGCGCGCGGCGGCTTCCCCCAGGGATGCTTTGTGCGAAGGACCTGGGATGACGTCGCGGTCACGTGACCGTGACGTCATCCCAGGTCCTTTGCTCAAAGCATCCCTGGGAACGGAAGCCGCCGCGTGCACCGCTGAGGAGATCGGGGGCCATCGGAAGGTGAGAATAACCACATTTTTATTTTTTTAATCATTTTTAACATTAGATCTTTTTACTATTGAAGCTGCATAGGCAGCATCAATAGTAAAAAGTTGGTCACACTTGTTAAACACTATGTTTCACAAGTGTGACCAACCTGTCAATCAGTTTTCCAAGCAATGCTACAGATTGCTTGTAAAACGCTAGCATTCTGCAAGCTAATTACGCTTGTAAAACGCTAATGTTTAGCAGGAATACACATGCCAATTCTGCATGCAATATACCTGCGGCAGGAGTTGCAGAATTGCCGCGGAAATTTCCGCGGCAATTCTGCAACGTGTGCACTTGGCCTAAAGAATCCTCTTCTATGTTGGTGGAAAAACCTTCTCTCCTGCAGACGCAGAGAATGCCCCCTTGTGCCCATCACCTTCCCTGGTATAAACAGATCCTCAGCGAGATATTTGTGTTGTCCCCTTATATACTTATACATGGTTATTAGATTACCCACCAGTCGTGTTTTTTTTCTAGACTAAATAATCCTAATTTTGCTAATCTCTCTGGGTATTGTAGTTCCCCCATCCCCTTTATTAATTTTGTTGCCTTCCTTTGTACTCGCTCTAGTTACATGATATCCTTCCTGACCACCGGTGCCCAAAACTGTACACAGTACTACATGTGCGGTCTAACCAGGGATTTGTACAGAGGCAGTATAATGCTCTCATCATGTGTATATTTGCTTTCTGCTTTCAGATGTCTTTCCATCCCCAGAACTGAGTGATGAAGGTTTTGCTCGTCCCGTCCTCGCTGGAATAGTCGCTACCATCTGCTTCTTGGCTGCCGCCGTTTTATTTAGCACATTGGCGGCTTGTGTGGTGAACAGACAGAGAAAACGGAAACTGAAGAAAAAGAAAGGTGAGTGGAGAATAGAAAGCTATGAGGAGAGGAGGACACTGAGCACAGGAGCTTACAATCTATGAGGAGAGGACACTGATCACAGGAGCTTACAATCTGAGGAGCGGAGGACACTGACCATAGGAGCTTACAATCTATGAGGAGAGGAGGACACGGAGCTTACAATCTATGAGGAGAGGAGAACACTGAGCACAGGAGCTTACAATCTATGAGGAGAGGACACTGATCACAGGAGCTTACAATCTATGAGGAGAGGAGGACACTGAGCACAGGAGCTTACAATCTATGAGGACAGGAGGACACTGAGCACAAGAGCTTACAATCTATGAGGAGAGAGGACACTGAGCACAGGAGCTTACAATCTATGAGGAGAGAGGACACTGAGCACAGGAGCTTACAATCTGAGGAGAGAGGACACTGAGCACAGGAGCTTACAATCTATGAGGAGAGGAGGACACTGAGCACAGGAGCTTACAATCTATGAGGAGAGACAACACTGAGCACAGGAGCTTACAATCTATGAGGAGAGAGGACACTGAGCACAGGAGCTTACAATCTATGAGGAGAGGACACTGAGCACAGGAGCTTACAATCTATGAGGAGAGAGGACACTGAGCACATGAGCTTACAATCTATGAGGAGAGGAGGACATTGATCACAGGAGCTTACAAACTATGAGGAGAGGACACTGAGCACAGGAGCTTACAATCTGAGGAGCGGAGGACACTGACCATAGGAGCTTACAATCTATGAGGAGAGGAGGACACGGAGCTTACAATCTATGAGGAGAGGAGAACACTGAGCACAGGAGCTTACAATCTATGAGGAGAGGACACTGATCACAGGAGCTTACAATCTATGAGGAGAGGAGGACACTGAGCACAGGAGCTTACAATCTATGAGGACAGGAGGACACTGAGCACAAGAGCTTACAATCTATGAGGAGAGGAGGACACTGAGCACAGAACCTTACAATCTATGAGGAGAGAGGACACTGAGCACAGGAGCTTACAATCTATGAGGAGAGAGGACACTGAGCACAGGAGCTTACAATCTGAGGAGAGAGGACACTGAGCACAGGAGCTTACAATCTATGAGGAGAGGAGGACACTGAGCACAGGAGCTTACAATCTATGAGGAGAGACAACACTGAGCACAGGAGCTTACAATCTATGAGGAGAGAGGACACTGAGCACAGGAGCTTACAATCTATGAGGAGAGGACACTGAGCACAGGAGCTTACAATCTATGAGGAGAGAGGACACTGAGCACATGAGCTTACAATCTATGAGGAGAGGAAGACATTGATCACAGGAGCTTACAAACTATGAGGAGAGGACACTGAGCACAGGAGCTTACAATCTGAGGAGAGGAGGACATTGATCACAGGAGCTTACAAACTATGAGGAGAGGACACTGAGCACAGGAGCTTACAATCTGAGGAGCGGAGGACACTGACCATAGGAGCTTACAATCTATGAGGAGAGGAGGACACGGAGCTTACAATCTATGAGGAGAGGAGAACACTGAGCACAGGAGCTTACAATCTATGAGGAGAGGACACTGATCACAGGAGCTTACAATCTATGAGGAGAGGAGAACACTGAGCACAGGAGCTTACAATCTATGAGGAGGGGACACTGAGCACAGGAGCTTACAATCTATGAGGAGAGGAGGACACTGAGCACAAGAGCTTACAATCTATGAGGAGAGGAGGACACTGAGCATAGGAGCTTACAATCTATGAGGACAGGAGGACACTGAGCACAAGAGCTTACAATCTATGAGGAGAGGAGGACACTGAGCATAGGAGCTTACAATCTATGAGGAAAGGAGGACACTGAGCACAGGAGCTTACAATCTATGAGGAGAGAGGACACTGAGCACAGGAGCTTACAATCTATGAGGAGAGGAGGACACTGAGCACATGAGCTTACAATCTGAGGAGAGGAGGACACTGAGCACAGGAGCTTACAATCTATGAGGAGAGGAGGACACTGAGCACAGGTGCTTACAATCTATGAGGAGGGGAGGACACTGATCACAGGAGCTTACAATCTATGAGGAGAGAGGACACTGAGCACAGGAGCTTACAATCTATGAGGAGAGAGGACACTGAGCACAGGAGCTTACAATCTATGAGGAGAGAGGACACTGAGCACAGGAGCTTACAATCTATGAGGAGAGGACACTGAGCACAGGAGCTTACAATCTATGAGGAGAGGAAACTGAGCACAGGAGCTTACAATCTGAGGAGAGGACACTGAGCACAGGAGCTTACAATCTATGAGGAGAGGACACAGATCACAGGAGCTTACAATCTATGAGGAGAGGAGGACACTGAGCACAGGAGCTTACAATCTATGAGGAGAGGACACTGAGCACAGGAGCTTACAATCTATGAGGAGGGGAGGACACTGAGCACAGGAGCTTACAATCTATGAGGAGGGGAGGACACTGAGCACAGGAGCTTACAATCTATAAGGAGAGACGACACTGAGCACAGGAGCTTACAATCTATGAGGAGAGAGGACACTGATCACAGGAGCTTACAATCTATGAGGAGAGAGGACACTGAGCACAGGAGCTTACAATCTATGAGGAGAGAGGACACTGATCACAGGAGCTTACAATCTATGAGGAGAGAGGACACTGAGCACAGGAGCTTACAATCTATGAGGAGAGGAGGACACTGAGCACAGGAGCTTACAATCTAAGGAGAGATGACACTGAGTACGGGATCTTACAATCTATGAGGAGAGGACACTGAGCACAGGAGCTTACAATCTATGAGGAGAGGACACTGAGCACAGGAGCTTACAATCTATGAGGAGAGGACACTGATCATAGGAGCTTACAATCTATGAGGAGAGAGGACACAGATCACAGGAGCTTACAATCTAAGAGGAGAGAGGACACTGAGCACAGGAGCTTACAATCTATGAGGACAGGAGGACACTGAGCACAGGAGCTTACAATCTATGAGGAGAGGACACTGAGCACAGGAGCTTACAATCTATGAGGAGAGAGGACACTGAGCAGAGGAGCTTACAATCTATGAGGAGAGGACACTGAGCACAGGAGCTTACAATCTATGAGGAGGGGAGGACACTGAGCACAGGAGCTTACAATCTATGAGGAGGGGAGGACACTGAGCACAGGAGCTTACAATCTATGAGGAGGGGAGAACACTGAGCACAGGAGCTTACAATCTATGAGGAGAGGAGGACACTGAGCACATGAGCTTACAATCTATGAGGAGGGGAGGACACTGAGCACAGGAGCTTACAATCTATGAGGAGAGGAGGACACTGAGCACAGGAGCTTACAATCTATGAGGAGAGGACACAGATGACAGGAGCTTACAATCTATGAGGAGAGGAGGACACTGAGCACAGGAGCTTACAATCTATGAGGAGAGGACACTGAGCACAGGAGCTTACAATCTATGAGGAGAGGAGGACACTGAGCACAGGAGCTTACAGTCTATGAGGAGAGGACACTGATCACAGGAGCTTACAATCTATGAGGAGAGAGAACACTGAGCACAGGAGCTTACAATCTATGAGGAGAGAGGACACTGAGCACAGGATCTTACAATCTATGAGGAGAGGAGGACACTGAGCACAAGAGCTTACAATCTATGAGGAGAGAGGACACTGAGCACAGGAGCTTACAATCTATGAGGAGAGAGGACACTGAGCACAGGATCTTACAATCTATGAGGAGAGGAGGACACTGAGCACAAGAGCTTACAATCTATGAGGAGAGGACACTGATCACAGGAGCTTACAATCTATGAGGAGAGAGGACACTGAGCATAGGAGCTTACAATCTATAAGGAGAGACGACACTGAGCATAGGAGCTTACAATCTATGAGGAGAGGACACTGAGCACAGGAGCTTACAGTCTATGAGGAGAGGACACTGAGCACAGGAGCTTACAATCTATGAGGAGAGGACACTGAGCACAGGAGCTTACAATCTATGAGGAGAGGAAAACACTGAGCACAGGAGCTTACAATCTATGAGGAGAGGACACTGAGCACAGGTGCTTACAATCTATGAGGAGAGGAGGACACTGAGCACAGGAGCTTACAATCTATGAGGAGAGAGGACACTGAGCACAGGAGCTTATAATCTGAGGAGAGAGGACACTGAGCATAGGAGCTTACAATCTATGAGGAGAGGAGGACACTGAGCAGAGGAGCTTGCAATCTGAGGAGAGGAGGACACTGATCACAGGAGCTTACAATCTATGAGGAGAGGACACTGATCACAGGAGCTTACAATCTATGAGGAGGGGAGGACACTGGGTATAGGAGCTTACAATCTATGAGGAGAGGAGGACACTGAGCACAGGAGCTTACAATCTATGAGGAGAGGACACTGAGCACAGGAGCTTACAATCTATGAGGTGAGAGGACACTGAGCACAGGATCTTACAATCTATGAAGAGAGGAGGACATTGAGCACAGGAGCTTACAATCTATGAGGAGAGGAGGACTCTGAGCACAGGAGCTTACAATCTATGAGGAGAGGACACTGATCACAGGAGCTTACAATCTATGAGGAGGGGAGGATACTGAGCACAGGAGCTTACAATCTATGAGGAGAGGACACTGATCACAGGAGCTTACAATCTATGAGGAGGGGAGGACACTGATCACAGGAGCTTACAATCTATGAGGAGAGGACACTGAGCACAGGAGCTTACAATCTATGAGGAGAGAGGACACTGATCACAGGAGCTTACAATCTATGAGGAGAGAGGACACTGAGCACAGGATCTTACAATCTATGAGGAGAGGACACTGATCACAGGAGCTTACAATCTATGAGGAGAGACGACACTGAGCACAGGAGCTTACAATCTAAGGAGAGATGACACTGAGTACGGGATCTTACAATCTATGAGGAGAGGACACTGAGCACAGGAGCTTACAATCTATGAGGAGAGATGACACTGAGCACAGGAGCTTACAATCTATGAGGAGAGAGGACACTGAGCAGAGGAGCTTACAATCTATGAGGAGGGGAGGACACTGAGCACAGGAGCTTACAATCTATGAGGAGGGGAGGACACTGAGCACAGGAGCTTACAATCTATGAGGAGAGATGACACTGAGCAGAGGAGCTTACAATCTATGAGGAGGGGAGGACACTGAGCACAGGAGCTTACAATCTATGAGGAGGGGAGGACACTGAGCACAGGAGCTTACAATCTATGAGGAGGGGAGGACACTGAGCACAGGAGCTTACAATCTATGAGGAGAGGAGGACTCTGAGCACAGGAGCTTACAATCTATGAGGAGAGGAGGACACTGAGCACATGAGCTTACAATCTATGAGGAGGGGAGGACACTGAGCATAGGAGCTTACAATCTATGAGGAGAGGAGGACACTGAGCACAGGAGCTTAGAATCTATGAGGAGAGAGGACACTGAGCACAGGAGCTTACAATCTATGAGGAGAGGACACAGATCACAGGAGCTTACAATCTATGAGGAGAAGAGGACACTGAGCACAGGAGCTTACAATCTATGAGGAGAGGACACTGAGCACAGGAGCTTAGAATCTATGAGGAGAGAGGACACTGAGCACAGGAGCTTAGAATCTATGAGGAGAGAGAACACTGAGCACAGGAGCTTACAATCTATGAGGAGAGGACACTGATCACAGGAGCTTACAATCTATGAGGAGAGAGGACACTGAGCACAGGAGCTTACAATCTATGAGGAGAGAGGACACTGAGCACAGGAGCTTACAATCTATGAGGAGGGGAGGACACTGAGCACAGGAGCTTACAATCTATGAGGAGAGGACACAGATCACAGGAGCTTACAATCTATGAGGAGGGGAGGACACTGAGCACAGGAGCTTACAATCTATGAGGAGGGGAGGACACTGAGCACAGGAGCTTACAATCTATGAGGAGGGGAGGACACTGAGCACAGGAGCTTACAATCTATAAGGAGAGACGACACTGAGCACAGGAGCTTACAATCTATGAGGAGAGAGGACACTGAGCACAGGAGCTTACAATCTATGAGGAGAGGAGGACACTGAGCACAGGAGCTTACAATCTAAGGAGAGATGACACTGAGTACGGGATCTTACAATCTATGAGGAGAGGACACTGAGCACAGGAGCTTACAATCTATGAGGAGAGGACACTGAGCACAGGAGCTTACAATCTATGAGGAGAGGACACTGATCATAGGAGCTTACAATCTATGAGGAGAGAGGACACTGAGCACAGGAGCTTACAATCTATGAGGACAGGAGGACACTGAGCACAGGAGCTTACAATCTATGAGGAGAGGACACTGAGCACAGGAGCTTACAATCTATGAGGAGAGAGGACACTGAGCAGAGGAGCTTACAATCTATGAGGAGAGGACACTGAGCACAGGAGCTTACAATCTATGAGGAGGGGAGGACACTGAGCACAGGAGCTTACAATCTATGAGGAGGGGAGGACACTGAGCACAGGAGCTTACAATCTATGAGGAGGGGAGGACACTGAGCACAGGAGCTTACAATCTATGAGGAGAGGAGGACTCTGAGCACAGGAGCTTACAATCTATGAGGAGAGGAGGACACTGAGCACATGAGCTTACAATCTATGAGGAGGGGAGGACACTGAGCACAGGAGCTTACAATCTATGAGGAGAGGAGGACACTGAGCACAGGAGCTTACAATCTATGAGGAGAGGACACAGATGACAGGAGCTTACAATCTATGAGGAGAGGAGGACACTGAGCACAGGAGCTTACAATCTATGAGGAGAGGACACTGAGCACAGGAGCTTACAATCTATGAGGAGAGGAGGACACTGAGCACAGGAGCTTACAGTCTATGAGGAGAGGACACTGATCACAGGAGCTTACAATCTATGAGGAGAGAGAACACTGAGCACAGGAGCTTGCAATCTATGAGGAGAGAGGACACTGAGCACAGGATCTTACAATCTATGAGGAGAGGAGGACACTGAGCACAAGAGCTTACAATCTATGAGGAGAGAGGACACTGAGCACAGGAGCTTACAATCTATGAGGAGAGAGGACACTGAGCACAGGATCTTACAATCTATGAGGAGAGGAGGACACTGAGCACAAGAGCTTACAATCTATGAGGAGAGGACACTGAGCATAGGAGCTTACAATCTATGAGGAGAGGACACTGAGCACAGGAGCTTACAATCTATAAGGAGAGACGACACTGAGCATAGGAGCTTACAATCTATGAGGAGAGGACACTGAGCACAGGAGCTTACAGTCTATGAGGAGAGGACACTGAGCACAGGAGCTTACAATCTATGAGGAGAGGACACTGAGCACAGGAGCTTACAATCTATGAGGAGAGGAAAACACTGAGCACAGGAGCTTACAATCTATGAGGAGAGGACACTGAGCACAGGTGCTTACAATCTATGAGGAGAGGACACTGAGCACAGGAGCTTACAATCTATGAGGAGAGAGGACACTGAGCACAGGAGCTTACAATCTATGAGGAGAGGACACTGATCACAGGAGCTTATAATCTGAGGAGAGAGGACACTGAGCATAGGAGCTTACAATCTATGAGGAGAGGAGGACACTGAGCAGAGGAGCTTGCAATCTGAGGAGAGGAGGACACTGATCACAGGAGCTTACAATCTATGAGGAGAGGACACTGATCACAGGAGCTTACAATCTATGAGGAGGGGAGGACACTGGGTATAGGAGCTTACAATCTATGAGGAGAGGACACTGAGCACAGGAGCTTACAATCTATGAGGAGAGGACACTGAGCACAGGAGCTTACAATCTATGAGGTGAGAGGACACTGAGCACAGGATCTTACAATCTATGAAGAGAGGAGGACATTGAGCACAGGAGCTTACAATCTATGAGGAGAGGAGGACTCTGAGCACAGGAGCTTACAATCTATGAGGAGAGGACACTGATCACAGGAGCTTACAATCTATGAGGAGAGGACACTGATCACAGGAGCTTACAATCTATGAGGAGGGGAGGATACTGAGCACAGGAGCTTACAATCTATGAGGAGAGGACACTGATCACAGGAGCTTACAATCTATGAGGAGGGGAGGACACTGATCACAGGAGCTTACAATCTATGAGGAGAGGACACTGAGCACAGGAGCTTACAATCTATGAGGAGAGAGGACACTGATCACAGGAGCTTACAATCTATGAGGAGAGGAGGACACTGAGCACAGGAGCTTACAATCTATGAGGAGAGGAGGACACTGATCACAGGAGCTTACAATCTATGAGGAGAGAGGACACTGAGCACAGGATCTTACAATCTATGAGGAGAGGACACTGATCACAGGAGCTTACAATCTATGAGGAGAGACGACACTGAGCACAGGAGCTTACAATCTAAGGAGAGATGACACTGATCACAGGATCTTACAATCTATGAGGAGAGGACACTGATCACAGGAGCTTACAATCTATGAGGAGAGATGACACTGAGCACAGGAGCTTACAATCTATGAGGAGAGAGGACACTGAGCACAGGAGCTTACAATCTATGAGGAGGGGAGGACACTGAGCACAGGAGCTTACAATCTATGAGGAGGGGAGGACACTGAGCACAGGAGCTTACAATCTATGAGGAGAGGAGGACTCTGAGCACAGGAGCTTACAATCTATGAGGAGAGGAGGACACTGAGCACATGAGCTTACAATCTATGAGGAGGGGAGGACACTGAGCATAGGAGCTTACAATCTATGAGGAGAGGAGGACACTGAGCACAGGAGCTTAGAATCTATGAGGAGAGAGGACACTGAGCACAGGAGCTTACAATCTATGAGGAGAGGACACAGATCACAGGAGCTTACAATCTATGAGGAGAGGAGGACACTGAGCACAGGAGCTTACAATCTATGAGGAGAGGACACAGATCACAGGAGCTTACAATCTTTGAGGAGAGGAGGACACTCAGCACAGGAGCTTACAATCTATGAGGAGAGGACACTGATCACAGGAGCTTACAATCTATGAGGAGAGGACACTGATCACAGGAGCTTACAATCTATGAGGAGAGGAAAACACTGAGCACAGGAGCTTACAATCTATGAGGAGAGGACACTGAGCACAGGAGCTTACAATCTATGAGGAGGGGAGGACACTGAGCACAGGAGCTTACAATCTATGAGGAGAGGAGGACACTCAGCACAGGAGCTTACAATCTATGAGGAGAGGACACTGATCACAGGAGCTTACAATCTATGAGGAGAGGACACTGATCACAGGAGCTTACAATCTATGAGGAGAGGAAAACACTGAGCACAGGAGCTTACAATCTATGAGGAGAGGACACTGAGCACAGGAGCTTACAATCTATGAGGAGGGGAGGACACTGAGCACAGGAGCTTACAATCTATGAGGAGAGGACACTGATCACAGGAGCTTACAATCTATGAGGAGAGGAGGACACTGAGCACAGGAGCTTACAATCTATGAGGAGAGGAGGACACTGATCATAGGAGCTTACAATCTATGAGGAGAGGAAAACACTGAGCACAGGAGCTTACAATCTATGAGGAGAGGACACTGATCACAGGAGTTTACAATCTATGAGGAGGGGAGGACACTGATCACAGGAGCTTACAATCTATGAGGAGAGGACACTGAGCACAGGAGCTTACAATCTATGAGGAGAGAGGACACTGATCACAGGAGCTTACAATCTATGAGGAGAGGAGGACACTGAGCACAGGAGCTTACAATCTATGAGGAGAGGAGGACACTGATCACAGGAGCTTACAATCTATGAGGAGAGAGGACACTGAGCACAGGATCTTACAATCTATGAGGAGAGGACACTGATCACAGGAGCTTACAATCTATGAGGAGAGACGACACTGAGCACAGGAGCTTACAATCTAAGGAGAGATGACACTGAGCACAGGATCTTACAATCTATGAGGAGAGGACACTGATCACAGGAGCTTACAATCTATGAGGAGAGATGACACTGAGCACAGGAGCTTACAATCTATGAGGAGAGAGGACACTGAGCACAGGAGCTTACAATCTATGAGGAGGGGAGGACACTGAGCACAGGAGCTTACAATCTATGAGGAGGGGAGGACACTGAGCACAGGAGCTTACAATCTATGAGGAGAGGAGGACTCTGAGCACAGGAGCTTACAATCTATGAGGAGAGGAGGACACTGAGCACATGAGCTTACAATCTATGAGGAGGGGAGGACACTGAGCATAGGAGCTTACAATCTATGAGGAGAGGAGGACACTGAGCACAGGAGCTTAGAATCTATGAGGAGAGAGGACACTGAGCACAGGAGCTTACAATCTATGAGGAGAGGACACAGATCACAGGAGCTTACAATCTATGAGGAGAGGAGGACACTCAGCACAGGAGCTTACAATCTATGAGGAGAGGACACTGATCACAGGAGCTTACAATCTATGAGGAGAGGACACTGATCACAGGAGCTTACAATCTATGAGGAGAGGAAAACACTGAGCACAGGAGCTTACAATCTATGAGGAGAGGACACTGAGCACAGGAGCTTACAATCTATGAGGAGGGGAGGACACTGAGCACAGGAGCTTACAATCTATGAGGAGAGGAGGACACTCAGCACAGGAGCTTACAATCTATGAGGAGAGGACACTGATCACAGGAGCTTACAATCTATGAGGAGAGGACACTGATCACAGGAGCTTACAATCTATGAGGAGAGGAAAACACTGAGCACAGGAGCTTACAATCTATGAGGAGAGGACACTGAGCACAGGAGCTTACAATCTATGAGGAGGGGAGGACACTGAGCACAGGAGCTTACAATCTATGAGGAGAGGACACTGATCACAGGAGCTTACAATCTATGAGGAGAGGAGGACACTGAGCACAGGAGCTTACAATCTATGAGGAGAGGAGGACACTGATCATAGGAGCTTACAATCTATGAGGAGAGGAAAACACTGAGCACAGGAGCTTACAATCTATGAGGAGAGGACACTGAGCACAGGAGCTTACAATCTATGAGGAGGGGAGGACACTGATCACAGGAGCTTACAATCTATGAGGAGAGGAGGACACTGAGCACAGGAGCTTACAATCTATGAGGAGAGGACACTGAGCACAGGAGCTTACAATCTATGAGGAGAGAGGACACTGAGCACAGGAGCTTACAATCTATGAGGAGGGGAGGACACTGAGCACAGGAGCTTACATTCTATGAGGAGAGGACACTGATCACAGGAGCTTACAATCTATGAGGAGAGGAGGACACTGAGCAGAGGAGCTTGCAATCTGAGGAGAGGAGGACACTGATCACAGGAGCTTACAATCTATGAGGAGAGGACACTGATCACAGGAGCTTACAATCTATGAGGAGAGGAGGACACTGAGCAC
Source organism: Ranitomeya variabilis (assembly GCF_051348905.1). Classification (NCBI taxonomy): domain Eukaryota; kingdom Metazoa; phylum Chordata; class Amphibia; order Anura; family Dendrobatidae; genus Ranitomeya; species Ranitomeya variabilis. The sequence goes on from NC_135235.1 coordinate 244,380,822, forward strand.
AGGAGCTTACAATCTATGAGGAGAGAGGACACTGAGCACAGGAGCTTACAATCTATGAGGAGGGGAGGACACTGAGCACAGGAGCTTACATTCTATGAGGAGAGGACACTGATCACAGGAGCTTACAATCTATGAGGAGAGGACACTGATCACAGTTGCTTACAATCTATGAGGAGAGGAGGACACTGAGCACAGGAGCTTACAATCTATGAGGAGAGAGGACACTGAGCACAGGAGCTTACAATCTATGAGGAGGGGAGGACACTGAGCACAGGAGCTTACATTCTATGAGGAGAGGACACTGAGCACAGGAGCTTACATTCTATGAGGAGAGGACACTGATCACAGGAGCTTACAATCTGAGGAGAGAGGACACTGAGCATAGGAGCTTACAATCTATGAGGAGAGGAGGACACTGAGCAGAGGAGCTTGCAATCTGAGGAGAGGAGGACACTGATCACAGGAGCTTACAATCTATGAGGAGAGGACACTGATCACAGGAGCTTACAATCTATGAGGAGGGGAGGACACTGAGTATAGGAGCTTACAATCTATGAGGAGAGGACACTGAGCACAGGAGCTTACAATCTATGAGGAGGGGAGGACACTGAGCACAGGAGCTTACAATTTATGTAGCAAATCTATTTGCATCTGAAATATGAGAACAAGGAATAATTGGTGATAGAGTAAATTTAAGTATAAATTTTATATATCAAAAAAGTAAAAATCCATGTATTACAGTAACAAAGCACAAAGACCGTGCAGATGTGCCAGGGTCAAACATTGGGAGTAAAAGAGTCAAAGATTAAATACATACAAAACAATAAGGGCACAAACAGGTGATAAGTTCCAAATAGGTAACAGAAGCGTCTAGCAGACAATAATACAATCGGAAGTAGTAGCAAAGAGTAGCACTTATCAACAGTGTGGACCAATGCAGTGGTGACCCCGGGCCGGATGTCAGCCCCCTTTGTGCGTTTCTCTGGCACACAACCCCTCTTTCTCAAGGGGATACATACTGGTATTACACAAGGACATTCAAATATCCCCGGTAATAAGTCACATGGTCACAATCGACCAATTGAGATGGCGCACTTGGCGCATGCGTGTTGTACCCGGCGGGTCCTGCTACCGCAGCACAGGACATCATGTGTCACAGCGCACGCACAGGGAGAGACAAAGTCCCTGTGCGTGCGCCGGAGACAAAGTCACCCAGCCGCACCCAGGACAATGCGAGCAACATCGCGCATGCGCACAGCCAAATCATTCCCAAAGACTGGTGATGCATTCCACAAGGTAGATAAAAATGTGCTAACAGTACTTTGACAGTCATGGGGCATAGCCGGACAATGATGAAATGCACATGGGAACCAAGAACATACATGCGAGAAAGCATATGCCATATAACAAAGAATAAACCTATCCCAATGTACAACAGTATATGGCAATAATGGCCCACATTTGTAGTCATTGTTGCTTCTTGGCTGTAACATTTCTGTCAAGATACTGCTGGGGGAGTTTAAGTTGAAGCTCAAGAAGAAGGTCGTAGTGCATATCAGAGGTCACTGGAAATGATACGAATAAAAGAAAACAAATAAAAATCATGAATGAAAGAATTAAAAACAAAAAAACATCTGGAAGGTGTTAAGGATGGGCATTCGGAACCATGGAGGTAATAGATTCATTATAAAAAGGAAGTGAAACTCAAGGATTTGTTCAATCCCTTAGGGACCATAGTATCTAGTGTAACTATCCGCCTGGTCTCCATCTGGGCAAGTAGTTTTTTGTTGTTGCCACCTCTGATACCCATCTGAAGGCAATCGATCCCCCTAACCCTAAATGTTTTAGTGTCAGAATCATGATGGAACTTGAAGTGACGGTAGATTGTTTTTAATTCAGAGGGATCAGATGCTGTCTTGGCCTGACCAATGTTTCGCACATGTTCACGTACCTACACCCTGAGCTCCCTAGTGGTAAGTCCAACATATATCCTGGAGCAGCCACATGTGGCATAATAAATGACATTAGTGCTGCCACAGGATTTACGCTGGTGGATATCAAAGTGCCGTGTGCCATTAGAGGGAAAAAAGGTGCAGCCGCGCAGGACATTGGCGCAGGCAAGGCATTGCCCACATGGAATAGAACCCATGATAGGGCCTCGTGTACCAGAAGCTTTACTGGGAGCCGGAACGCAGTGGCTCCTAACCAGAAGGTCATTTAATTTTTTTGATCTTCTTGAAGTCATTAAAGGGAATTCGCCCAAAGAGGCACCCAGGGGAGGGCTCTTCTCTAAGGATAGCCCAATGTTTGGCTAAGATTTGTCGCATATTAAATCATTCATGGTTGTAGGTGGAGATGAACCGTATCTGTCCATCGCCAACAACACTATTATGACCCATGGTAGAATGTGAGACTACTACGTGGGGTTTTTCTGGCTCTATCATAACCATGCCTGATGCATCTATGTTATGTAGCCATGGGCCTCATAACGAGAGCTCAAGTCCGAGGCCTGTGCTTCCAATTTAACATCAGAAGAGCAGATCCGTCTCATCTTGAGGAACTGTCCGACATCTGTCTGGATTCAACAATTGGGGTCAACCTTCAGAGAGAGATCCGGGAAATGAATTCTTGTATCATCAAAAGCATAAGTCAGTCGAATATTAGATGAATTACAATTGATATGTATCACAAACTCCTCGAGCTGATGCACCATCCAATCCCACAACAACAAAATATCAACGATCTATCTAAGCTAGCACAGCACATGGGAAGCGGCCGGCACGCCCACGTCGCCAAAAGGATCTCTCCCAGGAAGTCATTTTTCATACGCGGGCGCACAGGCCATGCCGCGCTTCTGTAAATAAAAGTTGTCCTTAAAGACAAAAAATTGTGTGTAAGGACGTAGTGCATCAGCTCGGGGATCAGCTCACAAAGAGCCATCTAATTCGGATGCCGCCAGGAAGAGACGGACCGCATCAAGGCCTTGTGAAGGATCGATGTAAGTAGAAAGTGTCTATACGTCAGCGGTGATGAGAACGTTTTTATCCCCAAGGATGCCATCAACCCATGCCAGGACATGTGATTCAGATGGATGGAACTCCCGGTGGAAGACTTCCTATAATGAGACAGATGGAGGCACTGTGGACGTCCTGTGGCTTATGATCCAGCTGTGTCCGTCTTTTTAGGATTGCATAAAAGTGTCGTTGGACGCAATTTTGTGCAGTTCTGAAAAGGACACCGCTGAGCAGAGGCCAAACGGAGTCCAGAGTAACTCTGCTGCTTAATTTTTGTGAATAACCGCTTTTAAGGTGTATCTGCATTGTATATACAGTCATAATGAAGAAGCCAAATATCCATACATGCTGAGGACAATGTGACCTATCATCACTGTTGTTCACAACACCACCATAGAAAAGATGATACTCCTTTCCCAATTTAATCAAAAAGTACAAAATTCCTTTATTATTTAAAATGTACAGACAAACGTGAGAGGGAATGAAAAACTGAACCATAACCCTAAAAAACATGCTGTGCAAAAAGTAGGGGAGCACGAATCCCTGGACATACACCACTAAGTATATAATACTGGTACCTGGCCACTTACAATATCAATAAACAATTACCACCGTAGCTGGAAAACCAGTCCTCTTAAGGGTCACCCATTACCACCATGATCACATCTCAAATTCACCAGACTTAATTATTCATTAGTATTACCTTAGGGTGATGTGGTCAAGATGTCCAGGGAGCGTGCGCTCACCCCCGTGCGCCGTGTAAATTCTGATGCTTGTAGTACTGGGAAGCTAGAAAGGACGGTCTTCAGCGCTCGAAACACAGTCTCGCAGTCGTTGGTCAAATTTTCTTCTTAGTGATGTCTGTCAGGGGTTTTGCCAAGCTACTATAGTGAGGGATGAACTTCCTATAGTGCCCAAGAAGGACATCACCTGTTTCTTGGTCCTGGAGGTGGTCCAGGATGCGATATCCTCCACCTTCCTGGGCCCTGGCTGTAGAGCCCCCATAACGCCCCCCCCATCCCTGGCTTACCCAGTATCCCAGGTAGTGGACCTCACTCATGCCCAGCTGGCACTTCTACGGCTTGATGATCAAGCCTGCTCGGCAGATCCGCCCGAGCACCTGTGCCAGATGCTCTAGTTGATCCTCCCAGATGGAATTGAAGATGGCAATGTCATCCAGGTACACGGCCGCTTACTCTTCAAGTCGCTTGAGCATCACGTTGACCATCTACTGAAAAGTGGCAAGGGCATTCTTAACCCCGAATGACATTACTGTGAACTCGTACAGTCCAAATGGGGTGATAAAGGCAGAGCTTTCTCCTGCCTCGAGGGTCAGGGTAATCTGCCAATATCCCCGTCTCAGACCCATGATCGTCAGGTACTTGGCTCTGGCCAACTGGTTGGGCAGGTCATCAATGTGCGGCATTGGGTACGCATCTGTGACTGTGAAAGCATTGAGCCCCCTGTCCAGGTTGTTCGGTCATTCTTTGGAATGAGGACTACAGGCGAGGATGAAACGCTGTTGGATGACCTCCAACTTCAGCATCTCATTAATCTCCTGGTGCATGTTCTGTTGTATCCCAAGGGAGACCCGATATGATGTCCGCCGGATCGTCTACGTGATTGACAGTCGACTTTGTCCTTCCGGGCTTGTTGCTGAATAAATCCTGGAAGGGGTGTAGGTTTGCCCACAGTTGGGATCATTGGTCTGACAAGGGCTGGTTGCAAACCTAAACATCCTCGATGGTCCCACCCGCCTTAGCTTGGGTGAGCATATCCGGAAGAATCTCAACCTCTCCCTCTTCTGGCAGGTTGCACATGGGGAGGGCGCAGGCCCTCCTGCTCATGATGGGCCTTCATCACATTCGCGTGGATGGTCTTCCCCGGGTATGGTCCGGGGTGACCAGGTACGTTACGGCACTGAGCTACTCTTACACGAGAGATGGGCGCTCCCAGGCTGCCTGAAGCTTGTCCTGTGGTATGGAGACCAGTATCCACACCTTTTGACCCACTTGGTAGGTCCTCCCACAAGCGTTATGGTCGTACTATCGCTTCTGATTGGCCTGGGCTTGTCATATTATCATGCACCTGCTGGGCCAAAGCCTGCATCTTGCCATGGAATTGCACGACATACACTCTTTCCCAGACCTCTTTCACCAGAGCTAGTGGTCCCCGCACATGTCGTCTGTACAGGAGCTCAAAGGGTGAGAACCCTGTTGAGGCCTGTGGAACCTCCTGGTAAGCAAATAGCAGGTATGGGAGGTACTGCTCCCAGTCGTGCCCTTGAGAGTCGACCAACATCTTTAGCATCTGCTTCAGGGTGCCATTGAACCACTCGCACAGGCCATTAGTCTGTGGGTGGTACGGGCTGGTCACCAGATGTTGCACCTGTATCTGCTTACAAAGGGACTCTATTAGCTCTGACATTAACTGGGTCCCCAGTCGATGAGCATTTCCTGGGGAAAACCCACTCTGTTAGAAAATCTCCAGTGATGCAGTGGCACTTTGTTGGGCCGAATGGACGACAAGGCTTTCTCTTCCGGGTAACAAATGGCATAGTCTAATACTGTCAGTATGAAGCGTTTCCCGGAGCTTCTGGGAGTGGCCATTAGGCCAACCAAATCCACAGCCACACTCCTGAAAGGCTTTTCAATAATGGGCAGTTACCAGTGGGGTTTTGGGGCACCACCCCGCCATCTACACCCTCTGACAGATGTTGCATGAATGGCAGCCACATCGGAACTCATCCTTCGCCAGTAGAAATGCTGGGCTGGCCTTGGCATTGGTGACCCTAGGTGTCCGGCCATCGGAATCTCATGCGCAATCCGCAACAACTCCTCCCTGAAAGGATAGGGTACCACCAACATCGGTCACCTGCTGTGAACCTCGCTGGACCGTTACCTGATACAGCCATCCTTGGTCCCGGACCACGAGCTCGAGGTCTGAGTCCGAGGAGAGGCTTTGCGCCTGCTCCTTAAGAGCTTTTAGGCTGTCTCTGCCTCCAACGTCACCTAAATTCTCTGATTGGAAGTTGCCAGAATAGACGAGACTGCACATCTTCGATCAGTTCCCGGGACTTGTCTCCTGGCTTCCATCTGACCCAGCAGCCACTTGATCGGAAGAAGGGAAGCTGTCAGACCCCTAAGGCCCCCCGGTGCTACCACTGTGCGTGACAGTGGCCTTGGTCGCTGCAACCGTGGGTAGTGCCTGCTTCTTTGCTTCCAATCAAGTCGCTGGTCCAGACTGACTAACCTGTCCCTCTGATATACCAATTGTGGAGGAACCCTGCAATGAGGACTTAACTGGGAGCCCTACCTCTCCTGGGACCACCCGGCCTTCAATTGCATGCTCCCTCTTCGCATCTGTCTGCCTCCTGTCTGTCACCTCTTTGACAACCTCACAGGACAAACTGTCCTAGCTGGCCATCCGGCCACATGCAGTCATTATCACAGGTGGCTTGATTTATCTCCTTCCCCCTAGGGGAGTGTAATACAGTACATTATCCACCTCCAGATCCCCATCAGTAGGCACATTATTCAAATTGACACCAATAGGAGTGGACATTACGTTTTGGTCTGGAGGATCAGGCCTTGTGGTTTCAGCAGCCACATAGTGGGACACTAGCTGCTCCAAGTCTGTCCCAACCAAAACACTTGCGGGAATATTTGAGGTTACACCCCCCACCTCCCTCCCCTGGACGGTTTCTGTGATGGGGTCGGGCCCTTCTGGCACTTGGGACACATGGCTTTGAAGTGTCCTGGCTGTCGGCAGAGGTGACACAGTCTAAGTTCCTCCACCGACATAGAGAGGGAAGCATGGGCAGGTGACCCCATAGGGGCAAGACAGAAGGCACCACGTTCATCTTGCTCCATCTCCAGCCTTCAAGTTTTTTGGCCTCTGGAGTCCTGTTGTTGGAGTACTTATCGCTAAGTGTCGCTGTTGCCCTTTGGCTTCCGGTCACGGAGGTACTGCTGGAGGTCCTCCGAGCAGTTCCACAAAAACAGCTCAGTTGCAATGAACACCTTCAGCTGGTGGATGTTGGTGAGCTCCAGTCCATTGGTCAACTGCTCTCAGTAAGGCCCACATGTGATCGGCCCAGGTGTCTGCAGGACCCCGCTGCATACTCTTCCGGTATGTCTCAGGGGTCAAGTTGTACTGCCGAATCAGAGCCTGCTTGATGTCCTGATAGCTAAGGGTGGTCTCGCAGGTACCCAAAGATTAATTTTTACTTACCCCTGAGGTGAGGGTTTAAGTCCCGGACCCACTGGGTCTCAGGCAGATGGTACTCATGGACACTTTTTTGCTGGCATTTGAAAAAAACTTGCCAAGTTCTTCACCCATAGCTTTGGGATTCGGATCTCAGGGGACTCGCGATGGGCTGGGGTCTACAGCTGGAGTTGGAGCTGAAGCATTTGTTGCTGGTGCTCGCGCACCCGCTGACATTCTGCCATGAGAGTATCTTAGGTGGCCTTATCTCGAGCCTGGAGACTGACCAGGGCAACTTGCAGGAGGTCATATGAGCCTGCCTGGCTGGGCATATGGGCAGGTGGCTATCGGCCCACTGCAGGACCGACTGCCAACGACGGGCTCCTTGGGGAGCCTGGGCGTAACTCCTCTATTTGAGCAACATAGATTTCCACCTCCTCTCCACCATCCGTGGCATTGGCCATCTCACTGGCTTTTCCCCCTGGCCATCCTTGCATTCTTTGGTTACTGAAACAGAGCTGCAACCTGATTCACCCACACACCTTAAAGTATTTGCACTGGACTATCTAGTGTTGAGATGAGATCTTAAGACCCCAGTGGCAAAAAGGTACTGCTTTTTAATTGTCTGGCAGAATGGGTCACACACACCATTATCTCGATTCCATCGTGCTGCCACCACTTGTGATGAAAGATGCACACTTTGCCACCCCGCCTGACGTCAATATTACTTTAGCGGGATCATGTGGTAAGGTCTCCCCACTTGTACCAACGTGATGAACCGCACCCCCTGGGGACACATATGGTCTGCTTCGCATAGTTTTACACAGACGGTCCCTTGTCCACACGGGCCCAGGAAGGCACGGGGAGTGAGAGAAGGTGGCCCACGCAGTCACTGACGTGGCACCACACTCGCCCACAACCCTGACAGGCTGAGGGACCCCTTTCACTAGCACCAGTGAAACAAAACCTTATCAGCTCGGTTGGACTGCCACCAGCTCCTCGTTTGATATACGCCTGATCCATTAACGGGCGTCTATTGGACCAGGAACCAGCTCCCAGTAGCATGTGAAATTAGACCGAGAAATGGACGTGTGGATTCGTGGATCGAGATAAAAGAGCAGCCCAAAGTCAAATTATATATTTAATTGTCTTAAGAGCACACTAGAACAAAGGGTATCAGCAGAATATATAGTCAGTTACCAGTTAGATGAAAGGCCTGGCTTGTGGGGGGACGGGCTTCCACATGGGATATTTGTGGTGCCCTTTGTTAGTGACTTCTCACATGATGTGTCCTCACCACCTCCAAGGGAAAAAGCAATAGGATATGCTTCACCCAAGCATTTAACCCTCTGGGTCACTCTCCTCCTGCCCTCTAGCCTGAACCTAAATCCCCTCCCCTGGACATTAGGTGATAAATCTCCCAAAACCTATGAAAGATCATAACACCTTTCTCGGTGGTCCTAGGGCAGCGGTTCTGATGCCATTGGAACTGGCCGGGTCCCTGCTACTCATAGAGCCTAACCACAATTTTGCTACCTAGCTGCTAGTGGCTGTTCTATGTATCTCCCTTCCCTCATGTGTTAGAATGACTTGAGACCCAGGAAGTGTGATCTCAGAAATGTACACGATGCACAGCTAGGACGTATAGTATTTCCATAACTCCTTTATGAATTCATAGATGGCTGAACAAAGGACTCGGGCTGCATGTCTTGGATCACCAAGGGGGTCTTCCTGTAGAAGGTTGCATACCAATTGTTTTTTCTTCACAGCCCAATGGTGACCCACCTGTTATGTCAATATGATCACTGCACTCCTAAATGCTAAATGAATTCACTGAGTGGTGTAATTTGTAAATTGGGGTCACTTATGGGGGTTCTGCTGGTCTGGCATCTCAGGGGCTCTACCAATGTGACATGGCACCCTAAAACCAGTCCAGCTAAATCTAAACTTCATTATGGCGCTACTTTGCACTGTGCCTCAAAAGTAGTTTTCGACTACATATGGGGTATCTGCCTACTCGGGAGAAATTGCACAACAAATTTTGGGGTCCATTTCCTCCTGTTACCCTTGTGAAAATACAAAATTTGGGGCTCAAAAAACAGTTAACATAATGTTAACTATAGGTACACAGGCCGCATGCCGGCCGCATGGGAAATAGACGGAGCTAGCGGCGGTGGTGCGGCCGAGGGCGGGGCTTCACGGAGGAAGTCCGCAGCTGCTGCAAACGCTAGTGTGAAACTAGCCTTACATATGAAGTACCTGAGGGTTACTACACATCTAGATAGGTTCCCTGAGGGGTCTAGTTTCCAAAATGTTGTCAGTTCTGAGGGGTCCACTATTTAGGCAGATCATGGGCTCTCCAGCCAGGACATGGCATCCACTAATTATTCCAGCAAATTTTGCATTCAAAAAGTCAAATGGCGCTCCTTCCCTTCCAAGCTCTGCCGTGTGCCCAAACATTGGTCTTCCTCCACATATGGAGTATTGTCGTACCCCAAAATTTGTTGTGCAATTTCTCCTGTTACCCTTGTGAAAGTAAAAAAAATAAATAATGGGTCTAAAGGAAAAGTTTTTTATTTCCACATTCCATTAATTTCTGCAAAACACCTGAAGCGTTAATACACCTCTTGAATGTGGTTTTGAGCACTTTGAGGGGTGCAGTTTTTAGGATGGTGTTTTTTCTGTCATATAGGCCCCTCAAAAAAAAGTCATATCAAATGTAATGTGGGCCCTAAAATAAAAAGATTTTGTTGTAAAAATTACGGTAGAAATCGCTGGTCAGATTTTTAACCCTTGTAACTTCCTAACAAAACAAAGGTTAAAAAATTGTGCTGATGTAAAGTAGACATGTGGGAATAGTTATTTATTAACTATTTTGTGTTATATGATTCGTATTTAAGGGCATACAAATTAAGTTTGAAAATTGCAGCATTTTCGCCAAATTTCAGAATTATTTTTTTTTTCACAAATAAACGTAAATCAGATCAAATACATTTTACCACTATCATGAAGTACAATATTCACGAGAAAACGGTCTCCGAATCAGTGGGACTTCTAAATTCCTATACCCCAGAGCAAAATGTTGCAGTCGATGAGTCCTTTATGAGTCTCAAGGGCCGTCTATCATTCCGCCAATTCCTCCCCTGCAAGCACCATATATAGCATCAAATTATCCAAATTGTATGAGAGCACAACAGGGTACACGTGCAGCTCACTAATATGCGAAGTTAGGGACCACCAAATAATCTCACCCAACTGCCCCCAGACAGTTGGCATTCCAGGTAACATTGTCTGTGAACTAGTGATGCCACTTGTTCACCAAGGTCACCACGTGTACCCTGACAACTACTATACAAGCTAGAGGAATAAAATCTGAGGTGCGCTCCTCAGAATGGACAAAAAAGATTTATCCAGGTGAAAAAAAAAAAGCAAATCGAGATTTTTCAACCTTGTGTTTCATCAACTGCATAAAAATTGGTGACATCAAACTAGGCAATGCCTCCCAGATAAATACTAGAGGGTATAATTTAACAGAAAATAAATTTATGGGGATTTCTTTCGTCGTTCAACCACACGGACTGCAGATATGACAATCTATTGTGGTGTCTGCCATCTCCCTCAGCCAAATGCGTGTTCAGAAATTCAAATCTTGCTCCTTCTGTTTCTATGCATACATATTAATCCAAACTGACCTATAGCCAACATAGGCTTGGTCCCATTCCGTAGAACTGATTCAACAACAGAACCATATAAAAACAAATAGTATGGCTCAAGGAATGTAAAATATATATCTTTATTCACAAAATTGACAAGTGACAATAAAAACACAAAAATACCTCATAACACAGCTCAGCGTCACCCACGCCTAGGCAATACAATAAATCGTTGCTATGCCACACTGTTGTTAACTCCGTATTTGGACATTATTGATACATAGTAAGAGTGAACCAGAACTCTAAATCACATGTGCCCACTGGTATAACTATACCTAAGAGGGAACACTATAAAAGGAGCGCTCTCACGAGTTATAAGTCCAATCAGTGTCTAATGAATTCCGAAAAACATGTGCATAGATGACTGCAAGTATATTTACCGAGTGGCGTGCCACAGCCTGGATGAACGTCCCACCCCGACGCGCGTTTCGCCTGTTCTTCTTCCGGGGGCGTATCTAGCTAGGGAGGTGTGTGGTCTTTTAAATGACCGGGAGCCAATGGGTGATAAGCGTGGTTGCCAACTGTAACTATGCGCTAGTGGAAACATAGCTGGGGTATGACGGCGCATCCGGTGCTCAGTCTATCTCCTGACAGGAACAATCGAACTCCGGTCAATGAGACACGAGTGTTCCGCCCGGCAAAAGCCAGACGGAAGTCAGGCATCATCACATGAGACCAGAGCAGAGAGCTCCGGAGTGATCTGGGCAACGCATGCGCATGCGTTGCCCAGATCACTCCGGAGCTCTCTGCTCTGGTCTCATGTGATGATGCCTGACTTCCGTCTGGCTTTTGCCGGGCGGAACACTCGTGTCTCATTGACCGGAGTTCGATTGTTCCTGTCAGGAGATAGACTGAGCACCGGATGCGCCGTCATACCCCAGCTATGTTTCCACTAGCGCATAGTTACAGTTGGCAACCACGCTTATCACCCATTGGCTCCCGGTCATTTAAAAGACCACACACCTCCCTAGCTAGATACGCCCCCGGAAGAAGAACAGGCGAAACGCGCGTCGGGGTGGGACGTTCATCCAGGCTGTGGCACGCCACTCGGTAAATATACTTGCAGTCATCTATGCACATGTTTTTCGGAATTCATTAGACACTGATTGGACTTATAACTCGTGAGAGCGCTCCTTTTATAGTGTTCCCTCTTAGGTATAGTTATACCAGTGGGCACATGTGATTTAGAGTTCTGGTTCACTCTTACTATGTATCAATAATGTCCAAATACGGAGTTAACAACAGTGTGGCATAGCAACGATTTATTGTATTGCCTAGGCGTGGGTGACGCTGAGCTGTGTTATGAGGTATTTTTGTGTTTTTATTGTCACTTGTCAATTTTGTGAATAAAGATATATATTTTACATTCCTTGAGCCATACTATTTGTTTTTATATGGTTCTGTTGTTGAATCCTTCTGTTTCTAGCCTGGCCATGTGCACACGTTCAGTTTTTTTCGCGTTTTTTTGCTATAAAAACGTGATAAAAACGCGAAAAAAACGCTAACATATGCCTCCTATTATTTACATTGTATTCCGCATTTTTTTGTGCAAATGTTGCATTTTTTTCCGCGAAAAAATCGCATCGCGGAAAAAAAAGCAACATGTTCATTAAAAATGCGGAATTGCGGGCATTCCGCACACCTAGGAGTGCATTGATCTGCTTACTTCCCGCACGGGGCTGTGCACACCATGCGGGAAGTAAGCAGATTATGTGCGGTTGGTACCCAGGGTGGAGGAGAGGAGACTCTCCTCCACGGACTGGGCACCATATAATTGGTCAAAAAAAAAGAATTAAAATAAAAAATAGTGATATACTCACCTTCGATGGCCTCCGGAGTCTTCCCGCCTCTCCGGTGCATGCTGCCGCTTCGGTTCCTGTAGCTGGTGTGCGGTGAAGGACCTGCGATGACGTCGCGGTCTTGTGATTGGTCGTGAGACCGGTCATATGACCGCTCACGTGACCGCGACGTCATGGAAGGTCCTGCGCTCACACAGCATCTATAGGAACGGACGCCGCTGAGGAGATCCGCTGTCTGCAGGTGAGTATAAGCATTTTTTTTATTTTTTTGTATTATTTTTAAACATTCTATCTTTTACTATAGATGCTGCATAGGCTGCATCTATAGTAAAAAGTTGGTCACATTTGTCAAACACTATGTTTGACAAGTGTAACCAACCTGTCAGTTTTCCACGCGATGCTACAGATCGCTTGGAAAACTTTCGCATTCTGCAAGCTAATTTCGCTTGCAAAATGCTAAAAAAAAACGGGGAAAAAAACGCAAAAAAAAAATGCGGATTTCTTGCAGAAAATTTCCGGTTTTCTTCAGGAAATTTCTGCAAGAAATCCTGACGTGTGCACATACCTTTAGACTACATGTGGGGTATCGCCGCACTCGTAAGAAAGTTTGTAACAAACTGTGGGGTCCATTTTTAGTGTTGCCTCTCTAAAAAAGTGAAAAAATTGAGGCTAAAGCAAGATTTTAGAGGTAAAATTTTCATTTTTATTTTCATTCCTGTAGTGACTCTGATAGTGTGACTGTGGAAAGCCTAGATGGCGCAAGCAGGGGGCACAGGACCGAGAGACAGGAGTGTAAAGAGCAGGGCAAGCAGTGCGCACAGGACCAGAAACTGAGGCACACTTTTGGAGTGTTTCCGATATATAGGTCCCTAAAAAAAAAAAAAAAGGTTTTGTAATGTAAATTTGTTGAAAAAATGAATTGCTGCTAAACTTTTAACCCCTCTAAAATTCTTACAAAAAAGTTTAAAAAATGATGCACCTGTAAAGTAGACATGTGGGAAATGTTATTTATTAACTATTTTGTGTGGTATATTAGTGATGAGCGAGTGTACTCGTTGCTCAGGTTTTCCCCAGCACTCTCGGGTGACCTCCGAGTATTTGTTAGTGTTCGGAGATTTAGTTTTGCTCATCTCACCTGAATGATTTACGGCTATTAGACAGCTTGAATACATGTGGGGATTCCCTAGCAACCAGGCAACCCCCACATGTACTTACGCTGGCTAATAGATGTAAATCATTCAGCTGCGGCGATGACAACTAAATTTCCGAACAGTAACAAATACTTGGAGGTCACCCGAGCGTGCTGGGGAAAACCCGGGCCACGAGTACACTCGCTTATCACTAATAACGATCTGATTTAAGGGCATAAAAACAAAAAGATTGAATATTGTGACATTTTCTGTCAAAATTGCGATATTTTCATAAACGCACATCATACCAACCAAAATATATCACTAAGATGAAGTACAATATGTAATGAAAATACAATCTCTGAATCAGTGGGATCCGTTGAAGTGTTCCAGAGCTATAACCTCATAAAGTGACACTGAGCCAATTTTGACCTTAATGACCAAGGCAAATTTTAGAAATCTGACCAGTCACTAAGGGGTTAAACACCCCAAAAAGTGGATGCACCTCCATATTCAATAACCCAATGTTTGCAGATGTCTCAATTAAGAAAATAGTCCATATAAAAGAAAAAAGTATGACGGCACCAGGATAGTTGGTTTTAGATGGTCTTCAAGTGAGCAATTTACTGCAACAAACTGAGTCTCTCATGGCAAACGGACCTGCGGTGGAAAACAATCGCACTGTGGTGCTCTACCAAACAGTACTTCGTATTAAATATCCAAAAAGAAAAGGTGGCACTCATCAAGCGATGTATTAAAAATCCTTTATTCTTCCATGTATCGGAGTAAGGACATGCCTTTCGGGCTGCAGGTAAAACGAGAGGGTGCGGGGGGTGAACTGGACGATGGCCGTTTCGCACACGATGCACTTCAACGGGTCCAGGTCCCGTTGAAGCGCATCGTGCGCGAAATGGCCATCGTCTGGTTCACTCCCCGCACCCTCTCGTTTCACCGGCAGCCCGAAAGGCATGTCCTTACTCCGATACATGGAAGAATAAAGGATTTTTAATACATCGCTTGGTGAGTGCCACCTTTTCTTCTTTTCTTTTTGGATATTCAATTAAGAAAATGCTTTAGATATTCCATTTGCACTTAAAATCTAAGCTGCTGATATAGAAAAACCATAAAAAGTAATAACTGAAGATGTCCACCATATGCTGCCAATACTACTGTAGTGTTCCAAATACTAGCCATCCAATATGACTAACTAGATTTATCCCTGTTTTTAGTATAAATTGCATCTCCACATGTCACTCAATTTACCAGTCTTTGCAGTAGATAAGAGAACCACCAGACTCCACATTCATGATCTGCAGGTTTCTGAGTCTGTGTATTAGAATAATTAATTGACCGCTCTGGCGCTGATCACAATATTAGCAATGTGGAGTCCGATCAGTGCGGTCAATCATTCTGTAAAGAGACGGTGTGAATCAGGTGGCCCTTATTTAATGTTAAATGTTGTACATGAATTTCTCCTTGAAAGCCTGAGAAATATGGGTCGTTCCAGACATTTGTTTAGAAGAACCGCGTACTTTGATTAAAACGTTGATTGGAGAGGGTTAAACTTTTAAAGATGTGCAGACAATGATCGGTTGCTCAGCTAAAATAATCTTCAATGCCTCATAATGGAAAGCCAAACCAGAGAGACAAGGAAGAAAGCAGAAGACTACAATTCCAATGGATGGAAGAATAGCTAGAATGGAAAAGGCTCAGCCAATGATCAGCTCCAGGATGATCACAGACAGTCTCACCTTACCAATCATCGGCTCCAGGATAATCACAGACAGTCTCGCGTTACCAGTGATCGGCTCCAGGATGATCACAGTCTTACGTTGCCAATGAT
This sequence comes from Ranitomeya variabilis, assembly GCF_051348905.1. Taxonomy (NCBI): domain Eukaryota; kingdom Metazoa; phylum Chordata; class Amphibia; order Anura; family Dendrobatidae; genus Ranitomeya; species Ranitomeya variabilis. The sequence goes on from NC_135235.1 coordinate 244,396,527, forward strand.
CAGCTCCAGGATAAACACAAATAGTCTTGTGTTACCAATGATCGGCTCCAGAATGAACACATACAGTCTCACGTTACCAATGATCGGCTCCAGAATGATCACATACAGTCTCACGTTACCAATGATCGGTTCCAGGATGATCACATACAGTCTCACGTTACCAATGATCAGCTCCAGGATGATCACAAATAGTCTCACGTTACCAATGATCGGCTCCAGGATGATCACAGTCTCACGTTGCCAATGATCAGCTCCAGGATAATCACAAATAGTGTCACTTTACCAATGATCGGCTCCAGAATGATCACATACAGTCTCCCGTTACCAATGATCGGTTCCAGGATGATCACATACAGTCTCACGTTACCAATGATCGGCTCCAGAATGATCACATACAGTCTCACGTTACCAATGATCGGTTCCAGGATGATCACATACAGTCTCACGTTACCAATGATCAGCTCCAGGATGATCACAAATAGTCTCACGTTACCAATGATCGGCTCCAGAATGATCACATACAGTCTCACGTTACCAATGATCGACTCCAGGATGATCATATACAGTCTCACGTTACCAATGATCGGCTCCAGGATGTTCAGACTGTGCCACGTTACCAATGATCGGCTCTAGGATGATTACATAGTCTCACGGTACCAATGATCAGCTCCAGGATGTTCACATAGTCTCACGTTACCAATGATCGACTCCAGGATGATTACATAGTCTCACGGTACCAATGATCGGCTCCAGGATGTTCACATAGTCTCACGTTACCAATGATCGGCTCCAGGATGATTACATAGTCTCACGTTACCAATGATCGGCTCCAGAATGATCACATACAGTCTCACGTTACCAATGATCGACTCCAGGATGATCATATACAGTCTCACGTTACCAATGATCGGCTCCAGGATGTTCACAGACTGTGCCACGTTACCAATGATCGGCTCCAGGATGATTACATAGTCTCACGGTAACAATGATCAGCTCCAGGATGTTCACATAGTCTCACGTTACCAATGATCGGCTCCAGGATGATCACAGTCTCACATTACCAATGATCGGCTCCAGGATGATCACAGACAGTCTCACGTTACCTGTGATGACTGTGACAGGTAGAAGACTCCTGTGTGACGCTAATCTCTTACCAAGAAGTCCCCGCAAAGTCCCACTGATAAAAACAGATATGTACTGAAGAGGATACAATCTGCCAAAGAACACATCAACTGGCCTAAAGAGAAATGGAGAAGCTTTTTCTGGACCAATGAAAGTAACATTTTTCTTTTTGGGTCCAAGGGCCACGGACCGTTTGATAGATGACCCCGAAACTCTGCGTTCAACCACAGTCCACTCTGAAGACAGTGAAGCATGGTGGTGCAGGCGTCATGATATGGCAGGTTTCTCTTACTATGGTGTCAGATTTAATTACCGTATACCAGGGATCATGGACCAGTTTGCAACGATTAAAATACTTAAAGAGATCATGTTGCATTACACTGAAGAGGACATGCCATTAAAGTGGGTGTTTCTACAAGACAATGACACTAAACACACCAGTAAACCAGCAAAATCTTTGTTCCAGTCCAACAAAATTGAGGTTATGGAGCTGCCAGCCTGATCCCCGAACCTTAATCTGATAGAACACTTGTGGACTTCTAATCCCATTGAGCTTTAATTAATTAGTTGTCTGCATCTGCAAAGGGAAACTTGGATAGGAAGCTGCCAAAAAGTGCAAACACAGAAGTAAAGTGCTAGTGTACGTGATAAAGTGCAATATTGCCCACAATCATTATATACACAAAGTACAGTCACGTCACTAAATGCATTCTACATCTGAACAGATACAATAGAAACACAAAACATGACATATGCTGAATGCAAAGAACAAGAGGTGATGGGTGTAAATAATTACATAGATAAAGAGTTGGGCCAATGAAGGCTTCCTGAATAAAATAAATAAGCTAATCCATTATTGTGTTAAATAATATGTTGTTGATGTATGCAGCACATTATGGCACTGTTTTTATTTTAATCATTCAATCTGTTTTCCAAAGACCTATAGATGAAATATCCTCTATAGTTAAAGGCTATGGGAAAGAAAAGCATTTGTTGTAATCGTATAGACCATAATAAATGATTAAAGCCTAAAAATAAAAACAAGCTAAAGATAAAACCAAAGAAATCCTTCTACAGGAAAGATACAAAAAAGTGTCTCCTTTAATCCATCTGGGGTCTTAGTACCTAAAGCAATAATTCCTACAATGCATTTAGTTTCACTTTGTAGTTTTGTATGGTTCCCAACACCCCAAACTATCAGATGAGCAGATCCGTGTCTTCCTGAGGAGCTGACCTCTTGGGACGGCTGTTGTAGTGGAAATATTATGGGCAGATGCAACCTGCAATAAAGAATTAGCAGATGATATTTGGAGGGGACAGCATGCATAAAGTTCCTGTTACGCCTCCTCTGAGGTCATACTAAGCCATGTGGATGATTACACATTGTGCCAGGGTATCTTCCTTGTTTTCTGCAGACAGCCTAACAAAGCCACCAGCTTAGTTCTGAGTTAAAGTTAAACCCTGGAAATTTCACCAAGCTGCGATCAAGAGCTAAGGACTTGTCAGATATCTGCTGTACTCTGGGTCTTAGCAAGTGCTTCCCTGACAGATGTTCTCTGGGCAGGGAAAAGGGTATAATCCCTTGGATTTTTGGAATAGGGCTGAGATTGGTGAGGTGATGGATGGCTGTAGACAGTGGTTGAAATATAACTTGTGATTGTTTCTCTGCAGATCCACCACTCTCCATCACACACTGCCGGAAAAGCATGGAGTCTCCGTAAGTAAACACTCACTTCTTCATGCTTGGCTGAATTCAGGGAGGTAACAGGGGGCCTGGGATGGCACTGATGATGTGCTCTTCTAAGGCTGGTCATACACTAGAAATTTTGGTTGTCTCAAAAGGCAGATTTAGACCAATTTCTGCAATATTTTCAAGTAGCGTCAATCAAAGTCAGATTTTCATAGAATAATTGTTCTGCTACATTATAATGATGACAGTATCTCGCCTGAGATATCGATTTACATAAGTCACTGACCGATCAGTAACCCTAATACATGGCTAGCTTAATCTCAGTCAGATGCCCGAGGTCCAGGCCTGTGTTATGAGACCAGGACTGTTGGTATAAGAAGAAGAGTAGCATCCTGGTCATCCTTAATTCTAGACTATTCTTCCCAACACTTCCTCTGTGCCAGCTCTGCTCACTTTTCTTTACTTGTGGATTGAGACTTCTCCGTGGACGTTTATTGTTGCCACTAGTTAATGTTCTAGAGTCCACTTGACATGTATAAAGGCCCTGTAAGGAGCCCTGGTTGTCTCCAACAAGAGGTGCACATCCCACAGTAAGGGCTTTTGTTAACCCTGATGGAGACCCGTAGATGGACACTTTAAGGAGAAATCGGTAATCTGTGGAAGCAGCTTCTCGATTGAATTGCTGTATTTTCTTCTAGGTCAGTCTAAAATACCCATATCAGGTACTTTTTATTTTTATTAGGTTATCTTCTGGAAAGGTCAGTCCAGAGAGTGTTCGAACATTACGTGCTCCCTCAGAGTCTTCAGAGGATCAGGGCCTTCCACCAAAAAGGCCCCTGAGTCCAGGCCGAGAAAAGGAACTGTCATTATACAAGAAGACCAAACGTGCCATGACCAGCAAGAAGTATAGCGTCAGTCAGGCAGAAGCAGAAGTTACTACTCCCATTGAGTTAATCAGCAGGGGTCCAGATGGTCGTTTTGTTACAGGTGGCCCTGACCAGGAGCCAGCTATGCGTAGTCGAAGAATTCAAGGATTCCCATTTGCAGAGGAAACGGATATGTACCCAGAGTTCCGACAGTCTGATGAGGAAAATGACGAGCCATCAGGTTTAAAGTCCCACCTTACCCCATTATCATCTAGTCAGGACTCTCCGCTTCAGCCTCCTGCCTACAGCCCACGTTTTCAACATCAGTCTCCAGAAGTAAGGCAGCAGGCCTCAGGTCAGTCAAGACCTGGTAGCTACCATCATAGCCACTTGTATGGCTATTTGAGCAGTAGTCCTCGGGACTCGGATCCACCTCCTCCTTTTTATATGCCAGAAGTCAGCCCACTAAGTTCTGTTATGTCATCTCCACCTTTGCTTCCTGAAGGCTCTTTTCCACCTATTCCAGAAGAGAATGGGGAGAACAGCTCCACCAGTACTTTGCCTCTTACACACACCCCAACTGGTGGGCGCTCACCAGATCAGTGGGGAGGGCCAGACTTCCCTTTTGGTGGATTAGAAGCTCCTTCATCTCCTTCCATGTTTGTCCAGCATCGGTATGAAGCTGGTGAGATGAGGCGTCCTCTACCTCCACCTCCCCCAGCCCCATTTCCTCGGGGGCGTCCACCTCCCAACTCACTACAGGTCCCATCTTATGCAGCCATCTTACCTCTGGAACCACATTCAGGCTGGGCAGGAAGGTTACCAAGTCGTCCACATCCTCCTCACCCAACTTCATGGCAGGATGCAGCTATGCAACTGGCTGCGCAAGGCCAGCTTCGGCACACTAGCCAAGGGATGGGGATCCCAGTGCTTCCATACCCAGACATCCCTGAACCAGGGCCTTTTGGGATGGATGCTCGATGGTTTGAAAGTCGGGCACGTCCACAGATGAGTCCCAGACAGCATCGAAGACTGGAGCCAGGCTTACATCAAGTGGTGCTGCAGCCTTCACGCCTTTCGCCACTGACCCAAAGTCCCCTAAGTTCCAGACATGGATCCCCTGAGCTCAGTGCCAGAGCCAGGCCTCGCCCAGGTCTGCTTCCCCCACCTCCAGAATGCTCTGGCATTGCCCTGCAGCCTCCTAGCTTTTTACACCAATCTCCCCCATCTTCTGGGTCGCCAGCAAAAAGCAGTCATGAGAGTCCTAGCTACCGCCCTGCTCCACCTGACTCGTCCCCTCATGCAGAAGGACGCAGGAGAGAAGAGCGAATACATGCAGAGACAGCGGTACTGTGCACTGCAGGGTGAGTGTGATGTTGAGCAGAGGGACAAACTTGTTGCTCGTGGGTGGGGGTGTGGACTTCAGTGACCATTTACTTTTCTAGGTAGATCCTGTCTCGACATTGTCCTGAATCTCATCAGTTACTTTTACATTTATGGTTTTCTTAAAGAGGAACTAAGTGAATTGAATATTAATATTCTAAAAAACATTGCCACCTACTGAAAGCTCTCTGCTGGGAGATTAATATTCTAAAAGAACATTGCCATCTACTGAAAGCTGTCTGCTGGGGCCAGACACACGAGGGTTTGTAAACTAGGACCTGTCAGTTCATACCTCACAAAACGTTTCTGCCCCGCCATGTTTATCAGGTTTGTGCTTGTAGGATTGCTTCTTGATGGATATGATTTCCAGCCAAACCATGGACTAACAGAGCTAGGTCTCTGTTCGGAGTTCACACGCTGGTGTATCGTACAGGGTGACCCCATGTTGGAGCACATTGAGAGGACCTTTCGTCAGTGGTTATTAATGGTAGTCTTGACACTTCTCAGATTACCTGCCAATACAACGCAAAGTGCAATCCAGAAATGCCAATCTCCCCCCCCCCCCCCGAGAAGGTTCTGCTCTGTGGAGTAAGGCCTGGGACGTCTATTATCTGCCAATAAATGGCATCCGTATTGAATTGTGAAGTGCACATTAAATAAAGTGTATTTGTGCTCTCTGGGTCTCTCCATTCCTTCCATGGGCATACCACTACGAATTACAGGATTGTTGGCACATGTCTGTAGCATTCTGTCCGTCTGTCTTGTGAATTGTGGCTGCTTCCAAAACCATAAGGCATACTCAAGTAGTGCTCCTGTGAAATGGGGAAAGATCTGAAGGCCTGAGAAATCCTAGATGATGATGCATCATGACTGGAGGAGCAAACACTTCTATCGAGATTATGCCCTACACCGGAATAAACTGACAGGAAGGCATTGTACTTTATCCTAAAACTAGCAGAATCACTCACTTCACAAAGTGTCCAGGTAACCAGTGTCCAAGATTGAGTGTACAGGTTTGCTCCCAAGTCCGTTGACAATGATTTTTTTGTATTCCAGAAGAGAAATAACCCCTGTAATGTTGCTGGTTGCGCGTCAGTTGGGTCCATTCTGCGGCCTGACATATTTTTTGGTCCCTGCCTATTCTGCAGCCCTGTTCCATTTTGCAGCCTCATCATGTTCTGCAGCCCTGTTCCATTCTGTGGTCCTGACATATTCTGCGGTCCTGTTCCATTCTGTGGCCCTGACATATTCTGCGGCCCTGTTCCATTCTGTGGCCCTGACATATTCTACGGCCCTGTTCCATTTCGTGACCCTGACATATTCTGCGGCCCTGTTCCATTCTGTGGCCCTGACATATTCTGTGGCCTTGTTCCATTCTGTGACACTGACATATTCTGCGGCCTTGTTCCATTCTGTGGCCCTGACATATTTTGCGGCCCTGTTCCATTCTGTTATCCTGACATATTTTGCGGCCCTGTTCCATTCTGTTATCCTGACATATTCTGCGGCCCTGTTCCATTCTGTGGCCCTGACATATTCTGCGGCCCTGTTCCATTCTGTGGCCCTGACATATTCTGCGGCCCTGTTCCATTCTGTGGCCCTGACATATTCTGCGGCCCTGTTCCATTCTGTGGCCCTGACATATTCTGTGGCCCTGACATATTCTGCGGCCCTGTTCCATTCTGTGGCCCTGACATATTCTGTGGCCCTGACATATTCTGCGGCCCTGTTCCATTCTGTGGCCCTGACATATTCTGCGGCCCTGTTCCATTCTGTGGCCCTGACATATTCTGCGGCCCTGTTCCATTCTGTGGCCCTGACATATTCTGCGGCCTTGTTCCATTCTGTGACCCTGACATATTCTGCGGTCCTGTTCCATTCTGTGACCCTGACATATTCTGCGGTCCTGTTCCATTTCGTGACCCTGACATATTCTGCGGCCCTGTTCCATTCTGTGGCCCTGACATATTCTGTGGCCTTGTTCCATTCTGTGACCCTGACATATTCTGCGGCCCTGTTCCATTCTGTGACCCTGACATATTCTGCGGCCCTGTTCCATTCTGTGACAGACATATTCTGCGGCCTTGTTCCATTCTGTGGCCCTGACATATTTTGCGGCCCTGTTCCATTCTGTGACCCTGACATATTCTGCGGCCCTGTTCCATTCTGTGGCCCTGACATATTCTGCGGCCCTGACATATTCTGTGGCCCTGTTCCATTCTGTGGCCCTGACATATTCTGCGGCCCTGTTCCATTCTGTGGCCCTGACATATTCTGTTGCCTTGTTCCATTCTGTGACACTGACATATTCTGCGGCCTTGTTCTATTCTGTGGCCCTGACATATTCTGCGGCCCTGTTCCATTCTGTGGCCCTGACATATTCTGCGGCCTTGTTCCATTCTGTGATCCTGACATATTCTGCAGCCCTGTTCCATTCTGTGACCCTGACATATTCTACGGCCCTGTTCCATTCTGTGACCCTGACATATTCTGCGGCCCTGTTCCATTCTGTGACCCTGACATATTCTACGGCCCTGTTCCATTCTGTGACCCTGACATATTCTGTGGCCCTGTTCCATTCTGTGACCCTGACATATTCTGCGACCCTGTTCCATTCTGTGACCCTGACATATTCTACGGCCCTGTTCCATTCTGTGACCCTGACATATTCTACGGCCCTGTTCCATTCTGTGGCCCTGACATATTCTGTGGCCCTGTTCCATTCTGTGACCCTGACATATTCTGTGGCCCTGTTCCATTCTGTGACCCTGACATATTCTGCGGCCCTGTTCCATTCTGTGACCCTGACATATTCTACGGCCCTGTTCCATTCTGTGACCCTGACATATTCTGTGGCCCTGTTCCATTCTGTGACCCTGACATGTTCTACGGCCCTGTTCCATTCTGTGGCCCTGACATATTCTGCGGCCTTGTTCCATTCTGTGGCCCTGACATATTCTGCGGCCCTGTTCCATTCTACGGCCCTGTTCCATTCTGTGGCCCTGACATATTCTGCGGCCTTGTTCCATTCTGTGGCCCTGACATATTCTACGGCCCTGTTCCATTCTGTGACCCTGACATATTCTACGGCCCTGTTCCATTCTGTGACCCTGACATATTCTACGGCCCTGTTCCATTCTGTGGCCCTGACATATTCTGCGGCCCTGTTCCATTCTGTGACCCTGACATATTCTGCGGCCCTGTTCCATTCTGTGACCCTGGCATATTCTGCGGCCCTGTTCCATTCTGTGGCCCTGGCATATTCTGCGGCCCTGTTCCATTCTGTGGCCCTGACATATTCTACGGCCCTGTTCCATTCTGTGACCCTGGCATATTCTGCGGCCCTGTTCCATTCTGAAGCCCTGGCCCACAGCGTTCTGGTCTGTCCTCCAGTGTCTCAGTATAGTGGCAATGTATTTTAGTAATGTGTCATTGTTGTCTGTGTTGTGTACGGGATTACAATGACAGGTTAGGGTTATTTTCACACTGTGATGTTTTTGTGTAATTTAGATGCCTTTCTCACCTGCAGGAGTGTCGGAGCCCCTGTAACAGTATCAGGTTTTGCTATGATTCCCCAGTGCAGCCCCCTGCCCTCCTTTCTTTCCTGAGTGCTGTCCTCAATAACTGTGTCTGTTTTTGATTGATCTCAGCTATCTGAGCAGTGTTGATGTCATGAACTCCTCCATCCAATAGGTAAGGGTGATCCATGTCCGAAGGGGGAAGAGGGAAGTGAGGGGTGGGTTCCTGGAGGGATGGAAAACATTGGGGGTCTTTTGCATCTGTTTTTATGACCCTGGCTTGCTTTAAAGGGGAACAATGCACAATGCTCAGAGTAAGGCCAAAAAATTCACTTGACACAGATTCATGATGTTGTGTCATTAGATATTCACTATTTTGTGAACATTAGAAGCTGAATACATCAACTCTGTCCTGTCTTCGGCATCCATACCAGACACAATTTCCTCTCAAAACCACTGACAGAGTTACAGAGGGTGCAGTCACCCCTCTGCCATCCCGCTGTGACATCAGAGGAGAAGCACTGAATGCTGCATCACACAATGATGTCATCATGGCAGGTGCAGTCATATCTACACTCACCCGCTCTACAGCGCATGTAGATTGTCGGTGGTTTAGGCTAAGGTCCAGCTTTTTACCAGGAATCAACCTTCACTCTAAACTTAAGGGCCTGTAAAGAAAAGGGAAATGCCTGCAGGTTACACCTGGTGACAGGACATCATGGTCTGCTATAAGGTTGTATTCTGTGTGATGGATCAATAGTTATAAATGATCGCTAGAAAACCCAAAAGACTTGTTATGGCACCCATAGAGGAAGAAACTCCCTCATACTGGTGGAAAGGCCACATGCTGAGATGTCCACAGCCTTCATTGCAGTAAGGACAACCGCCAATGCAATTCTTCATCTGTCTTAAATAGCATTTCCATTCCCCTGTGCGTCCAGGACTGCTCCTAAACTATCAGACTCGGGCCCATTATTCTCATGTGAAAGCCCTTCTACCTGATGCCACCAATCAATTAATAGGAGTTTGCTATGTGGGACACATGAGGGTAAACTAGCGCTCTGTGGGGGGACATAGGGTATACGGCTATCGGTCTCCGAGGGGGACACAACAGAGAAAACTCCAGCTGTAAGTCTATGGGGGTCACATGAGAGTGGACCTCAGCTACAGTCATGTCCAAAAGTGTTGATACCTTTTGAAATTGTTACAGAAAATAAAGTATTTCTCCCAGAAAATTATTGCAGTTACACATGTATTGTTATACACGTTTATATCCTTTGTGTGCATTGAAACAACACAAAATACAGAAAAAAGGGCAAATTGGACAATATTTCCACTTGGATCCCATGGGAGCATGATCTTCACCTTGATGCCCAGAACACCTTGTCTGAGCAGGAAGTGGCGCACGTCGGTGTCCATGTAGTAGTTCACAGGGTCTTCACTGTGAATCATCAGTCCATCCACAAATTTCATGGACTTGGCTCTCTGTCCTCGCAGTTTACCGGACACCACGACCTTACAACCCTTAGCTCTACACTCCATGATGAAGCGCAGGATGCCATAGCAGGCTCTCCTCACCACCAGGCCTCCCAGGAGCTTCTAGCGCAGAGACTCTGCTTGGGCTATGGCGCACAGACTTCTTGTGGCAACTTTCTCGGCGTACAGCTCAACGCTGCCCTCGGAAAAGCTGAATCTCTTATGCACCACTGCAGTCAGCTCACATACGGTTCCCCTTCTCACAGAGGACGTTCTGGGTCCTGGTGGCAAGAATGATGATTTCCGTCCTGGTCGGAGTGACTCGGATCTCCACACCAGAGTAGCCATCTTCTGCCAGCTCCCGGGTCAGGAACTCGCTCAGTTCAGCCTTCAAGATGCCATCAGCGACAAACTTCCTCTTCTTCGAGATCTGCATCGCCATCTCTCTCCGCGCTGCGGAAAGGAAAGAGTCAGCACGGGGGCTCAGTGGTTAGCATTGAATCTAGGCAGCGCTGGAGTCCTGGGTTCAATTCCCACCAAGGACAGCTGTCATGGTTCCCAATGGCAAGGGAACGTCAGAGAGCTTAAACTACAGACTAGCTCCTGGGTGATGGAATCTCGAGCTGACCGTGAGCTAAACCTATCACACAACTAACAGTGGCCGGGTGGCGTACCTACGTTTTATCCCTAGACGCCTAGCGCCAGCCGGAGGACTAACTAACCCTAATAGAGGAAAAGACAGACCTGGCTTACCTCTAGGGAAATTCCCCCAAAAAGGAGACAGAAGCCCCCCACATATATTGACGGTGAGTTCAGAGGAAAAGACATACGCAGTATGAAGGTAGGTTCAGCAAAGCGAGGTCCGCTTACTAGATAGCAAGAAGATACAATAGGGAACTTCACGGTCAGCTGAAAACCCTATTAAAATACCTTCCCGAAATTACTTTAAGACTCATGTGTCAACTCATGACACCGGAGTGGCAATTTCGGCCCACAAGAGCTTCCAGCTACAGAAAAATAACATTACTGTGAACTGGAACAAAAATGCAAAACAAACTTAGGACTAAGAGTCCAACTTAGCTGATAGTAGTCTAGAAGCAGGAACATGCAACAGAAAGGCTCTGGTTACATTGATGGCCGGCACCAGAATAACTGAGCAGCAAGGCTAAATAGGATACTCCCATATCCTGATGGAAACAGGTGAACAGAGAAAGTGAAGCACACAAGTCCAGTACCACCAGTGACCACCGGGGGAGCCCAAAAACCAAATTCACAACAGTACCCCCCCCCTCAAGGAGGGGGCACCGAACCCTCACAAGAACCACCAGGGCGATCAGGATGAGCCCTATGAAAGGCACGGACCAAATCAGAGGCATGAACATCAGAGGCTGTCACCCAAGAATTATCCTCCTGACCGTAGCCCTTCCACTTGACCAGATACTGAAGTTTCCGTCTGGAAACACGGGAGTCCAAGATCTTCTCCACAACGTACTCCAATTCACCCTCAACCAACACCGGAGCGGGAGGCTCAACGGAAGGCACAACCGGTACCTCATACCTGCGCAATAATGACCGATGGAAGACATTATGGATAGAAAAAGATGCTGGGAGGTCCAATCGAAAGGACACGGGGTTAAGAATCTCCAAAATCTTATACGGGCCGATGAACCGAGGCTTAAACTTAGGAGAAGAAACCCTCATAGGGACAAAACGAGAAGACAACCACACCAAGTCCCCAACACGAAGACGAGGACCAACACGACGACGGCGGTTAGCAAAATGCCGAGTCTTCTCCTGGGACAACTCCAAATTGTCCACCACCTGTCCCCAAATCCGATGCAACCTATCCACCACAGTATCCACTCCAGGACAATCCGAAGACTCCACCTGACCGGAAGAAAAACGAGGATGAAACCCCGAATTGCAAAAAAAAGGAGAAACCAAAGTGGCAGAACTAGCCCGATTATTGAGGGCAAACTCTGCCAACGGCAAAAAGGCAACCCAGTCATCCTGATCCGCAGACACAAAACACCTCAAATAAGTCTCCAAGGTCTGATTAGTTCGCTCAGTCTGGCCATTAGTCTGAGGATGAAACGCAGACGAAAAAGACAAATCAATGCCCATCCTAGCACAGAACGCCCGCCAAAATCTAGACACGAACTGGGTCCCCCTGTCAGAAACGATATTCTCCGGAATACCATGCAAGCGAACCACATTTTGAAAAAACAGAGGAACCAACTCGGATGAGGAAGGCAACTTAGGCAAGGGCACCAAATGGACCATCTTTGAAAAACGGTCACACACCACCCAGATGACAGACATTTTCTGAGAAAGAGGGAGATCAGAAATAAAATCCATAGAGATGTGAGTCCAAGGCCTCTTCGGAATAGGCAAAGATAACAACAATCCCCTGGCCCGAGAACAACAAGGTTTGGCCCGAGCACAAACATCACAAGACTGCACAAAAACTCGTACATCTCGAGACAGGGAAGGCCACCAGAAGGACCTAGCCACCAAATCCCTGGTACCAAAGATCCCAGGATGACCTGCCAACACAGAAGAATGAACCTCCGAGATGACTCTACTGGTCCAATCATCAGGAACAAACAGTCTACCAGGCGGGCAACGATCAGGTCTATCCGCCTGAAACTCCTGCAAAGCCCGTCGCAGGTCTGGGGAAACAGCAGATAATATCACCCCATCCTTAAGGATACCTGTAGGTTCAGAATCACCAGGGGAATCAGGCTCAAAACTCCTAGAAAGGGCATCCGCCTTCACATTTTTAGAACCTGGTAAGTATGAGACCACAAAATTAAACCGAGAGAAAAACAACGACCAGCGCGCCTGTCTAGGATTCAGGCGCCTGGCAGACTCAAGATAAATCAAATTCTTGTGATCGGTCAATACCACCACCTGATGTCTAACCCCCTCAAGCAAATGACGCCACTCCTCAAAAGCCCACTTCATAGCCAAAAGCTCCCGATTACCAATATCATAATTTCGCTCGGCGGGCGAAAATTTTCGAGAAAAGAACGCACAAGGTCTCATCACGGAGCAGTCGGAACTTTTCTGCGACAAGACCGCCCCAGCTCCGATCTCGGAAGCATCGACCTCAACCTGAAAAGGAAGAGTAACATCAGGCTGACGCAACACAGGGGCGGAAGAAAAGCGGCGCTTAAGCTCCCGAAAGGCCTCCACAGCAGCAGGGGACCAATCAGCAACATCAGCACCCTTTTTGGTCAAATCAGTCAAAGGTTTAGCAACATCAGAAAAACCAGTTATAAATCGACGATAAAAATTAGCAAAGCCCAAAAATTTCTGAAGGCTCTTAAGAGAAGAAGGTTGCGTCCAATCACAAATAGCCCGAACCTTGACAGGATCCATCTCAATGGAAGAGGGGGAAAAAATGTACCCCAAAAAAGAAATCTTTTGAACCCCAAAAATACACTTAGAACCCTTCACACACAAGGAATTAGCCCGCAAAACCTGAAAAACCCTCCTGACCTGTTGGACATGAGAATCCCAGTCATCCGAAAAAATCAAAATATCATCCAGATACACGATCATAAATTTATCCAAATATTCACGGAAAATGTCATGCATAAAGGACTGAAAGACTGAAGGGGCATTTGAAAGACCAAAAGGCATTACTAAATACTCAAAATGGCCCTCGGGCGTATTGAATGCGGTTTTCCACTCATCCCCCTGCTTAATTCGCACCAAATTATACGCCCCACGGAGATCAATCTTAGAGAACCACTTAGCCCCCTTTATTCGAGCAAACAAATCAGTCAGCAGTGGCAGAGGATACTGATATTTGACTGTAATTTTATTCAAGAGTCGATAATCAATACACGGCCTCAAAGAGCCATCTTTTTTAGATACAAAGAAAAAACCGGCTCCTAAGGGAGATGAAGAAGGACGAATATGTCCCTTTTCCAGGGACTCCTTAATATATTCTCGCATAGCAGCATGTTCAGGTACAGATAGATTAAATAAACGACCCTTTGGAAATTTACTGCCCGGAATCAGATCTATGGTACAATCGCAATCTCTGTGAGGAGGTAGTGAACCAAGCTTAGGCTCCTCAAAAACATCACGATAATCAGACAAAAATTCCGGAATCTCAGAGGGAATAGATGACGAAATGGAAACCAAAGGTACGTCCCCATGAGCCCCCTGACATCCCCAGCTTAACACAGACATAGCTTTCCAGTCAAGGACTGGGTTATGAGATTGTAACCATGGTAATCCGAGCACCAAAACGTCATGTAGATTGTACAACACAAGGAAGCGAATCATCTCCTGATGGTCTGGATTCATACGCATAGTCACTTGTGTCCAGTATTGTGGTTTATTACTAGCCAATGGTGTAGAGTCAATACCCTTCAGAGGTATAGGAACTTCCAGAGGCTCTAGATCAAACCCACAGCGCCTGGCAAAGGACCAATCCATTAGACTCAAAGCGGCGCCAGAGTCGACATAGGCATCCGCGGTAATTGACGATAATGAACAAATCAAGGTCACAGACAGAATAAACTTAGACTGTAAAGTGCAAATTGAAATAGACTTATCAACCTTTTTTGTACGTTTAGAGCATGCTGATATAACATGAGTTGAATCACCACAATAGAAGCACAACCCATTTTTTCGCCTGAAATTCTGCCGTTCGCTTCTGGACAGAATTCTATCACATTGCATATTTTCTGGAGCCTTCTCAGAAGACACCGCCAAATGGTGCACAGGTTTGCGCTCCCGCAAACGCCGATCAATCTGAATAGCCATTGTCATGGACTCATTCAGACCTGTAGGTGCAGGGAACCCCACCATAACATCTTTAATGGCATCAGAGAGACCCTCTCTGAAATTCGCCGCCAGGGCGCACTCATTCCACTGAGTAAGCACAGACCATTTACGAAATTTTTGGCAGTATATTTCAGCTTCATCTTGCCCTTGAGATAGGGCCATCAAGGCTTTTTCAGCCTGAATCTCTAAGTTAGGTTCCTCGTAAAGCAACCCCAAAGCCAGAAAAAACGCATCCACATTGAGCAACGCAGGATCCCCGGGTGCCAATGCAAATGCCCAGTTTTGAGGGTCACCCCGCAGCAAGGAAATTACTATCTTAACCTGCTGTGCGGGATCTCCAGCGGAGCGAGATCTCAGGGAAAGAAATAATTTACAATTATTTTTGAAATTCAGGAAACGAGATCTATCCTCGGAGAAAAATTCTGGTATAGGAATTCTAGGTTCAGATATAGGAGCATGAATAACAAAATCCTGTAAATTTTGAACCTTCGTAGCAAGATTATTCAAACCTGTAGCCAAACTCTGAAGATCCATTTTAATCAGGTGAGATCAGAGCCATTCAAGGATTAGAAGGAGAGAGAGAGACAAAGGCTGCAATTAGAGCAGAAATGCAACTGAGTCAACTAAAAAGCAAGCTCAGAAGAGAAAAAAAAAATAAAAAATCTGCAGACTTCTTCCTCTCTCCTTTCTTCTGCCAACGGTTTTAACCCTTGGCCGGCCATACTGTCATGGTTCCCAATGGCAAGGGAACGTCAGAGAGCTTAAACTACAGACTAGCTCCTGGGTGATGGAATCTCGAGCTGACCGTGAGCTAAACCTATCACACAACTAACAGTGGCCGGGTGGCGTACCTACGTTTTATCCCTAGACGCCTAGCGCCAGCCGGAGGACTAACTAACCCTAATAGAGGAAAAGACAGACCTGGCTTACCTCTAGGGAAATTCCCCCAAAAAGGAGACAGAAGCCCCCCACATATATTGACGGTGAGTTCAGAGGAAAAGACATACGCAGTATGAAGGTAGGTTCAGCAAAGCGAGGTCCGCTTACTAGATAGCAAGAAGATACAATAGGGAACTTCACGGTCAGCTGAAAACCCTATTAAAATACCATCCCGAAATTACTTTAAGACTCATGTGTCAACTCATGACACCGGAGTGGCAATTTCGGCCCACAAGAGCTTCCAGCTACAGAAAAATAACATTACTGTGAACTGGAACAAAAATGCAAAACAAACTTAGGACTAAGAGTCCAACTTAGCTGATAGTAGTCTAGAAGCAGGAACATGCAACAGAAAGGCTCTGGTTACATTGATGGCCGGCACCAGAATAACTGAGCAGCAAGGCTAAATAGGATACTCCCATATCCTGATGGAAACAGGTGAACAGAGAAAGTGAAGCACACAAGTCCAGTACCACCAGTGACCACCGGGGGAGCCCAAAAACCAAATTCACAACAGACAGCATCTGCAAGGAGTTTGCATGTTCTCCTCGTGTTTGTGTGGATTTCCTCCCACATTACAAAGACATACTGATAGGGAATTGAGATTGTGAGCCCCATCGGGGACAGTGATGATGTGTGCAAAACTGCAAAGTGCTGCGGAATATGTTAGTGCTGTATACAAATAAAGATTATTATTATAATTTCAGACAAAACCCCCAAAATGGGCCTGACAATATTGTTGGTGAACAATTTTGTTTCAAACATGTGGTGCTCGTTCACACTCTCCTGTGGCAAGTATCACGTGTGGCCAATATGAAAATCACACCTGAAAACAGATAAAAAGGGGAGAAATTGACCCAATCTTTGCATTGTTTGTCTGTGTGCCACATTAAGCATGAAAAACAGAAAGAGGAGAAGAGAACTGTCTGAGGACTTGAGAACCCAAATTATTGAACAATATAAACAATCTCAAGGTTACAAGTCCATCTCAAGAGATGTGAGAACCTTTGTCACTGTGCGCAACATAAATCAATAACTTTACAACCCATGGCACCATAGCTAATCTCCCTGGATGTGGACGGCAGAGAAAAATTGAAGAAACGTTGCCATAAAGGATAGTCCAGATGGTAGATAAGCATCCCAAATCAAATTCCTAAGAAATTCAAGCTGTTCCGCAGTCTGAGTTCTTCAGTGTCAGCACAAACTATCCATGCACTTGTGAATGGAATGAAACATCATGGCAGGAGGACCCCACTGCTGACACAAGAGACCTAAAAAAAACTGTCTAACGGTGGGTCAAAATGCAAGTGAATGAGCCAAAATCCTTCTGGGAAAGAATTTTGTGGCCAGATGAGACCCAGTTGAGTTTTTTCGGTAAAGCACATCATTCTGTTTACTGAAAACTGAGGCCTACAAAGAAAAGAACACTGTACCTGCAGTCACATATGGTGGAGGTTCACAGATGTTTGACGTGTGTACAAAAAAAAGTGTAACTGCAATAATTTTCTGTGAGAAATACTTCATTTTCTGGTACAGTTTCCTCGGTGCCAACACTTTAGGCCATGACTGTATATGCGGGTGACACAGGAGTCCAGCAATCAGTCCACAGAGAGCACATGAGAGTGGACCTCGACTATCGTTCTGCAGGAGACACATGAGAGTGGACCCTAGTTATCAGTGTGTGGGGAACTCATGAGGGTGGTCTCCAGCTATCGGTCTATGGGGAACACATGAGGATGGATTCCAGCTATCAGTCTATGGGGAACACATGAGGGTGGACCGCAGCTAGTAGCCTATGGGGAACTCATGAGGGTGGAACCTAGATAGATTAGTCTATGGAGCGGCACATAAGGGTGGACTTCAGTTCTTTGTCTGTGGGGGATACATGAGGGTACTGTCAGCTATCGGTCTATGGGGAACACATGAGGGTGGACTCTAGCTATCAGTCTATGGGGAAACACATGAGGGTGGTCTCCAGCTATCAGTCTATGGGGAACACATGAGGATGGACCCCACATGAGGGTGGACTCCAGCTATCAGTCTATGGGTAACACATGAGGGTGGACCCCAAATATCAGTCTATGGGGAGCACATGAGGCTGGGCCCCAGCTATCCGTCTGTTGGGAGACACATGAGGGTGGATTCCAGCTATTAGTCTGTGGGGAGACACATTAGAGTGGACCCCGACGATTAGTCTCTGGGGGGTGGCACATGAGGGTGGACCTTAGCGATTTGTCTTTGGGGGTCAAGCCTCATGTGTCCCCCAGCTAACAGTGTGTGAGGGTGGACCCCACCTTTGCTTTTGCGGGGAGCACATGTGGGTGGAGTTTCCATTTACCGGAGGCATGTGTAGATGGACACCAGCCATCAATCACTTTCCACAGATGGAACAATGCATTTTGTGAGATGTTTGGGATCTAAGAAGGGAGGATCCTGAGCTGCTGCCATTCTGAGGTAGAAAGCCGTGTGCACCATATAGATTTATGTAGTTAGAGACACGTATTTTATGAAGCATCTATAAAGTGTTAGTTTCTAAGCCCTAAAGTATATAAATTTTAGGATGTGTACCATAGTTTGATGTAAAATAATCCAAGGAGGAGAAGCGTCTGAGGTGTCAAGACAGAATCGCCTGAACTCTGACATGGCGCCTGTCAGTGCAATGGAGGTTGTCCCATCTTCTGCCTGTTTAGTCCATGGCTTTGCGGTCTTCGGGTAGTATTTATAAGCCTGCTGCATTAAGTTTTGGTGGCTTGATAGCTGCACCCTCTATAGACAACGGGCTCATTGTGATAAAACAGGACTGCGTACTTGGACCGTGCTAAGCTAAGGGCTTCTTTCTGGGTGCCAGGTTCCCCTTTAAATGAGACCAGTGCAACTCTAATGCATGATAAAGCTTTGATCTAATCCTGTGACTGTAGAAACCTCCGTCTTCCTCCTTCCCTGTCATGGTGATACCCTCATGCAGTCTAGTAGTGGCATACATCTGCTGCCTCCTTCCTTGCGGCTGTAGGTGCAGTTTCTTCCCCTTTGTCTTCACTACTGTCTCGTTCTTCAGTAATGACTCCTCAGTTATCTATTTCCTTTTGTGTCTTCTGTTTTTGTTTCACGTTTGACCTTTCTGACTCCAATGCTCATCGTTTCCTTTACTATACTTTAGTGGTTAAAGTGAATGTTGTGCGTCGTTTCTTCCTGTTCTGAGACGTCTCAGATAGTGAAACATGGACTCACAGGTTGTCCCTGGTAAATGGTGGTTCTTTGGAACATAGCCTGAGGTCCCGTTGCTATTCTGGCCTGCCCCTGTCCCAGGAGACTCCATCTGTCATGTCTACATGTTTCCAGCTCTGCCTCATGGTCTTATTCTTCACATTCATGGTTACAATTCTCGCTGGTCCTGTCTAGTTACAGCCTTTCACACCATGAGTGCTTTTTTTGCTTATTCTTTGTGTATGGTGACATGCTGCATCTTCTAAGCTGCAGGGACCTTTCTGACTCAAGACCTCTGCAGCATCCAGTCCCGGGTCAGTCTGTCCCCATCCAGGCTCGCTGTGTAAGCTTCAGCTGATGGAGAGATGACCATTGTTACATGGTCTTAGCAGATGTTCGTTCATCCATTTCATCATCACTCCCAGCATGTCATCTGCTCCATTACAGTGGATGGAGCTCATGCCTTGCAGAAGCACTTAGTGAATCTACCATTGCTGATCTGACTTTTGTGATCTGCTGCAGGTTATTAAAGGGGTGTTTATAATAATAACCAATCCGTCCTTGAGACTGCAGTTGCCCCTTCCGTACATCCCCCCGTACATGCCCTCTCCGTACATGCCCCCGCCATAGCTGCACCCTCCGTACCTGCCCCCGCCGTACCTGCCTCTCCATACGTGCCCCCTGCCGTAGCTTCCTCTCCGTACGTGCCCCCACCGTACCTGCCCTTCCGTATGTGCCCCTCCGTATGTGCCCCTGCCGTAGCTGTGCCCTTCCGTACGTGCCCCTCCGTATGTGCCCTTCCTTACCTGCCCTTCCGTACGTTTCCCCTCCGTACATGCCCCTGCGGTAGTAGGCCCTTCCGTACGTGCCCCTCCGTATGTGCCCCCTCCATACGTGCCCCTGACGTAGCTGCCCCCTTTATGGTGCACAGACAAAACTTTCTGCTGTATCTGGTAGCAAACAAGTTGGTGGGTCATGTGTTCATGGTGCAAGAGGACACGGTTGAATGGCCTGAGGGTG
The DNA here is from genome assembly GCF_051348905.1 of Ranitomeya variabilis. Classification (NCBI taxonomy): domain Eukaryota; kingdom Metazoa; phylum Chordata; class Amphibia; order Anura; family Dendrobatidae; genus Ranitomeya; species Ranitomeya variabilis. Next base: position 244,416,551 of record NC_135235.1, read on the forward strand.
GTCTAACAACAGTCATATAGTTTATATTGTGGTTATCGCTCCTTCATAGCTCTATGATCATATGAAGCAAAACTATCAAACTGGAGCTACATGGAGACTTGTGCAGCAACTCCAATCCTCAGCAAGCACCTCTGACTGCATCCACCTCTGTGATTTGCTACAGCCAAAAGATTAAAGAGGACAACCTGCTTGTATGCGCCCAATCCAGACAACATGCCACCATGGCCAATGCATATATCTGTAGATGGCGCCTCTTGCAGGGCTTCCTCTTCAGCTGCAGGTGCAAACTATGGTGCCCTCAAACTTGTCCTGCTCCCTATGGCGCTCCTCCTTCGTCATTCTGAGGAAGGTTTACATTAAATGGCTGTTGACAGATCGATGCTTCTGCCGTCTTAGCCGATTTTCCCATACGCTCCTGTGTTCGCTATAAGAATGCAGCCGATTCTCACATCAGCTCGTGGCTTATCTCTGGGAGAACGATGTTATCAGCAGTCCCAAATTGGACATTCACCACCAACATCTCTCACGACCGTCAGTCGGCTGCTGCCAAATACACAATAGCTTGTCCTGCTGACATTCGTCTAATATGTATGGGGCCCTAAAGCTGACCAGATTTTTATGACCTCCTAACATGTGATGCCTGGCAGATAGCTGAGGGAAATGTCTGTTCCTTGCATTGTGATGATCCTGACCTTCATCTCCTCTATCCTGCAGGCTTGGGTTAGCTGCTGTACCTGAGAGGTCAGAAGTTGTGAGAGAGGATCGTGTTCTTAAGCCCAAAAAGTCCACCAAGGGCAGACACAAGTCCCAGAAGCACTCCGGTAAGAGCTCCCCTGATCCCAGTGTGAAGATGTCTCCACATTCCAGGCTGCCAAGAACCAAACTAACTATGTTTCTCTGTTATTCCTCCTGTTTCTCAGCACCAGGGATAATTGACAGAGCTGGGAATGGGCGTCATGACTGGAAGACCCCGCTCTGTACAGAGACTGTCAAATATTGCACGTCAGCAGTGCCTCTGAGCTGTAGGGTCAGTGTGACCCTGTAGGATGGCGCTGTAGGGTCAGTGTAACCCCATATGAAGGTGCTGTAGGGTCACTGTGACCTCGTATGGTGGTGCTGTAGGGTCAGTGTGATCCCGTAGGATGGCGCTGTAGGGTCAATGTAACCCTGTAGGATGGTGCTGTAGGGTCAGTGTAACCTTGTAGGATGGCACTGTAAGGTGTGTGTCACCTTGCAGAATGGCGCTGTAGGGTCGGTGTGACCTCGCAGAATGGTGGCATGGTCATGATGGTGGATTTTGTAAAACCATCGAAGCTCTGCCCAGTAAGGTTGTACAGTATCATGATTGAGACGGGAGACCTTACATTCACTCACATTACAGTTCAGTCGCCATTTCTCTTCCCAATGCCTCCAATTCCTCTCTGATATTTCATCATGCTCCTCTATGACTCCACTCAGTATGCCCTTTATAACATACCAAAGAAAGAAGTTGCCAATGCCGACCCCTGTGGTAATCCACAGTCATCTGTGACCCCCTCCAATACTGACCACTGTGGTACCCCACTGTCATCTGTCACCCCTCCAATACTGACCACTGTGGTACCCCACTGTTAAATGTGACCCCTCCAATGCTGACTACTGTGGTACCCCATTGTTATCTGTGACCCCCTCCAGTGCTGACCCCTGTGGTACCCCACTGTCATCTGTCACCCCTCCAATACTGACCCTATGGTTTCCCACTGTCATCTGTGACCCCTCCAGTACTGACCCCTGTGGTCTAGTCTATTTATATGTAAATATACTACATCTATGGCCTTATCTAATTCCAGTCTTTATTTACATGATATCCATGGCCTCACTCCAGTTTGATTTATATACACACTGGTCATCCTGGTCCTTACTCCAGTCCGGTCCTTGTATACAAGACATCCTCGTCCGTACACCTTTGCAGTCCGTATTCATGACATCTTCCTCCTTACACCGGTCTGGTCCTTATATACATGACATCCTTGCCCTCAGTACAGTCCTTATATACATGACAGCCTTGTCCTTACCCCGGACTGGTACTTGTATACATGATATCCTCATCCTCACCAGTTTTGTTCTTATATACATGACATCCTTGCCCTCAGTACAGTCCTTTTATGATATTCTCGTCCTTACCCCATTCCAGTGCTTGTATACATGACATCCTCATCCTTACACTGGTCCTGTTCTTGTATACATGACATCCTCATCCTTACACTGGTCCTGTTCTTGTGTACAAGACATCCACGTCCTTACACCGGTCTTTTTCTTGTATAAATGACATCTTCATCCTTTCACCGGCCCTGTTCTTGTATACATGATACCCTCGTCCTTGCATGTTCCGGGCATTAAATACATCCTTATCCTGGTATTTATATGCATGACCTCCTAGTCCTTACCCCGTCCGGTCCTTATATCCATGACACCCTCGTCCTTACACCGGTCCTGTTCTTGTATACACAACATCCTTGTCTTTACACCAGTCCTGTTCTTGTATACATGACATCCTCGTCCTTACCCCGGTCCGGTCCTTATATACATGGCAACCTCACCCCGGTCCGGTCCTTATTGACATGACCTCCTGGGCCTAACCCCGTCCGGTCCTCATATACATGATATTCTCGTCCTTACACTGGCCCTGTTTTTTTATACATGACATACTTGTCCTTACACAGGTCCAGTCCTTATATACATGACACAACCTCGTCCTTACATCGGTCTGATCCTTGTATACATGACATACTTGTCCTTACACAGGTCCGGTCCTTATATAAATGACACCCTTGTCCTTTCACCGCTCCAGTCTATATATGCATCACGCCCTCATCCTGACCCTGGTCCGGTCCTTGTATACATAACATCCTTGTCCTTACCCCGGTCTGGTCCTTATATACATGACATTCTCGTCCTTAGTCCGGTCCTTATATACATGACATCCTTGTCCTTAAATACAGTTGTGCTCAAAAGTTTACATACCCCGGCAGAACTTTCTTGGCCTTTTTCAGAGAATATGAATGATATCACCAAAATGTTTTCTCCACTCATAGTTAGTGGTTGGGTGAAGCCATTTATTGTCAAACTACTGTGTTTTCTCTATTTAAATCATAATGACCACCTAAAACATCCAAATGACCCTGATAAAAAGTTCACATACCCCATTTCTTAATACCGTGTATTGCCCACTTTAACATCAATGACAGCTTGAAGTCTTTTGTGGTAGTTGTGGATGAGGTCCTTGATTTTCTCAGATGGTAAAGCTGCTCACTCTTCTTGGCATAAAGTCTCCAGTTCCTGTAAATTCCTGGGCTGTCTAGCATGAACTGCGCGCTTGAGATCTCCCCAGAGTGGCTCAATGATATTGAGGTCAGCAGACTGAGATGGCCACTCCAGAGCCTTCACTTTGTTCTTCTGTAGCTAATGACAGGTCGACTTGGCCTTGTGTTTTGGATCATTGTCATGTGGGAACGTCCAAGTACATCCCATGAGCAGCTTCCGGGCTGATGAGTGCAAATTTGCCTCCAGTATTTGCTGATAACGTGCTGCATTCATCTTTCCTTCAACTTTGACCAAGTTTCCTGTGCCTTTGCAGATCACACATCCTCAAAACATCAGCGATCCACCTCCGTGCTTTACACTAGGAATGGTGTTCCTTTCATCATAGACCTTGATGACCTCTCTCCAAATGTAATGTTTATGGTTGTGGCCGCAAAGTTCAATTTTGGTCTCATCACTCCAAATTACCTTGTTCCAGAATTTTTGAAGCTTGTATCTGTGCTGTTTTGCATATTATAGGCGAGATACTTTGTGGCATTTGTGCAGTAATGGCTTTCTTCTGGTGACTCGACCGTGCAGCCCATTTTTCTTCAAGTGCCTCCTAATTGTAGATGAACATATCTCAGTGACATATTTATGTCCTAAGTAGGGCTATAAGTAACCCATCAGAAATGCGAAGAGTGCGTACCCACTCAAAAATCAGTATATAAACAAGGAGAAACAAGCAATCAGGTACAATTCATAAATGTACTATTTATTAGAGGTCCAAAAATAGACCAAATAACCACAAATCACCACAAAAAAAAAATCATCAAGATGAGACATATACAGGGGAAAGACAGAAAAGTAGTCTAACACCCAAATTGGGGTCCTTTTACTTCTGCCTGCGGTAAGCCTCCTCTCTTTGTAGAAATTTGTTTGAGATGCAGCGAGTTTGACATCTCTTATGAGAATGGGGACCTTATCTTATTATTATTGTGACCTATTACTGCACAAGCACTTTAAATAATCAATATGTTTGCATAGGCGGACAGTTGCAATTTGTGGCCCCTTTATTTTTCTTTTCTGTCTTTTTCCTCTATATGTCTCATCTTGATGATTTTTTGTGGTGATTTGTGGTTATTTGGTCTATTTTTGGACCTCTAATAAATAATAGATTTATGAATTGTACCTGATTGCTCTTGTTTCTCCTTGTTTATATGCCTCCTAATTGTGTATCTTTAAACAGCCACACTACTAGTTTTCAGAGAGTCCAGTATTTCAGCTGATGTTATTTGTGAGTTTTTCTTTGCATCCCAAAAAATTTTCCTGGCAGTAGTGGATGACATTTTTGTTGGTCTACCTGACCGTGGTTTTGTTTTTACACAGCCCCTGATTTTCCATTCGTTAATCACAGTATGAACACTGCTGACTGGCAGTATCAATTCCCTGGATATCTTTTTGTATCCCTTTCCTGTTTTATACAGTTCAGCTACCTTTTCTCGTAGATCCGTTGACAATTTTTTTGCTTTCCCCATGACTTACAATCCAGAAACGTCAGTGGCTGGATGAAAGGTGCAAGAATCTGTCTGGATCCCAGAAACTCGCTCAGCTTTTATGCACACAAACTGATTACAAGCAAACAGGTCACAGGTGAGGATGATACCTTCAGTAGCCATTCAAAACCATTTGTGTCAACTTCTGTGCATATTATCAGACCAAAATCACCAGGGTATATGAACTTTTGATCAGGGTCATTTGAATGTTTTGGGTTGTCGTTATGATTTCATTCATATCCTCTGAAAAAAGGCCAAGAACGCAAAAATACTGCATAGGTATGTAAAGTTTTGAGCACAACTGTACATGACCTCCTTGTCTTTACCCTGGCCCGTTACTTATATACATGACATTCTCATCCTCATCCTGGTCTGGTCCTTATATACATGACATATTTGCCCTCAGTCCAGACCTTATATACATGGCATCCTAGTCTTAACTCCGGTTCGGTCTATATATGCATCACATCCTCGTCCTCACCCCTGTCCAGTCCTTATATACATGACACCCTTGTTCTTAGCCAGGTCCGGTCCTTATATACATCACGCCCTTGTCCTTACACTGGTGCGGTGCTTATATACATGACATCCTTGTCCTTACAGTGATCCTGTCCTTGTATACATGACACTCCGCTCCTTACACGTTCTGGTCCTTAAATGCATGACACCCTCGTCCTTACCCCGGTCTGTTCCTTATATACATCACGCCATTGTACTTACACTGGTCCGGTCCTTATATACATGGCATCCTAGTCCTTACTCTGGTCCAGTCCTTGTATGCATGACTTCCTAGTCCTTACACCGATCCGGTCCTTATATACATGACATCCTCGTCCTTGCATCGATCCTGTTCTTGTATGCATGACATCTTCATCTTCACACCGGTCCTGTCTGGGATACATGTCTCCCTCGTCCTTACCCTAGTCTTTGTATATACATGATGTCCTCACCTTGGTCCAGTCCTTGTATACATGACCTCCTGGTCCTTACCCCTTTCCAGTCCTTATATCCATGACACCCTCATCCTTACACCTGTCCTGTTCTTGTATAAATGACATCCTCGTCCTTTCACCGGTCTTGTTCTTGTATCCATGACATCCTTTTTCTTACATGTTCCGGGCGTTAAATTTATCCTTACCCTGGTATTTGTACACATGACATCCCCGTCCTTACCCTGGTCCGGTCCTTATATACATGACATCCTCACTCCTGTTCGGTCCTTATATCCATGATACTCTCGTTCTTACACCGGTCTTGTTCTTGTATATATGACATCCTCGTCCTTTCACCGGTCCAATCTATATATACATCAAACCCTCGTCATCACCCTAGTCCTGTCCTTATATACAGTGGTTGAAAATTTAAAGGGGTCTGAATACTTTACGCACTTTGCTTCATTGCAGCCATTTGTTAAATGCAAAAAATTTCATTTTTTCTCATTAATGTACACTCTGCACCCCATCTTGACTGAAAAAAAGAAATGTAGAAATTTTTGCAAATTTATTAAAAAATAAAAATTGAAATATCACATGGTCATAAGTATTCAGACCCTTTGCTCAGTATTGAGTAGAAGCACCTTTTGAGCTCATACAGTCATGAGTCTTCTTGGGAATGATGCAACAAATTTTTCACACCTGGATTTGGGGATCCTCGGCCATTATTCTTTGCTGGTCCTCTGCAGTTCCGTCAGGTTGGATGGTGAACGTTGGTGGACAGCCATTTTCAGGTCTCTCCAGAGATGCTCAATTGGGTTTTGGTCAGGGCTCTGGCTGGGCCGGTCAAAAATGGTCACAGAGTTGTTCTGAAGCCACTCCTTTGTTATTTTAGCTTCTGTGCTTTAGGGTCATTGTCTTGTTGGAAGGTGAACCTTCGCCCAATTCTGAGGTCCAGAGCAAATATCAAACAACTGACCGTCAAATCCAAACATGAATTAGGTCTGAACAGGTGCTTACCTAGAGTAACCAACTTAAATACAATCAAACAAATAAGTCCGCACTCTGTAGCGCTATAACATGCAAACATGAAATATTATTATTTATTTATATAGCCCCATTGATTCCATGGTGCTGTACATGAGAAGGAGTTACATACAAATTAAAGATATCACGTACAGTAAGCAAACTAACAATGACAGACTGATACAGAGGGGCGAGCACCCTGCCCTTGCGGGCTTACATTCTACAGGATGGTGGGGAAGGAGACAGTAGGTTGGGGGGTTGCAGCAGCTCCAGTGTTGGTGAGGTGGTAGCTCCGGTAGTGATGAGGAGGCAGCGGTGTCAGTGCAGGCTGTAGGCTTTCCTGAAAAGGGGTGTTTTCAGGTTCCGTCTGCAGGATCCGAATGTGGTTGATAGTCGGACGTGTTGGGGCAAAGAATTCCAGAGGATGGGGGATATTCGAGAGAAGTCTTAGAGGCGGTTGGGTGAGGAGCGCATAATTGTGTAGGAGGAGAGAAGGAGGTCTTGGGAGGACCGGAGATTATGTGAGAGAATATATCGGGAGATTAGTTCAGATATATGTGGAGGAGATAGGTTATGGATGGCTTTGTAGGTCAGTATTAGTAATTTGAACTGGATACGCTGAGGGAATGGGAGCCAGTGAAGAGATTTGCTGAGGGGAGAAGCGGAGGAGTAGCGAGGAGAGAGATGAATTAGTCTAGCAGCAGAGTTAAGGATGAACTGGAGAGGTGCAAGGGTGTTAGCAGGGAGGCCACAGAAAAGCATGTTGCAGTAGTTGATGCGGGAGATGGAGGGCATGCACAAGCATTTTAGTAGATTGACGGTCGAGGAAAGGACGGATTCTGGAGATATTTTTGAGCTGGAGGCGACAGGAAGTGGAAAGAGCTTGGATGTGCGGTTTGAAGGACAGGGCAGAGTCAAGGATTACTCCGAGGCAGCGGTACAGGGGAGAGCGTGATGTCTTTAATTGCAATAGATAGCTCAGGTAAGGAAGATCTATGAGATGGAGGAAAAATGATGAGTTCAGATTTGTCTACATTGAGTTTGAGGAAGCGAGAGGAGAAGGAGGATATGGCTGATAGACACTCCGGGATTCTGGACAGCAGAGAGGTGACATCTGGGCCGGAGCTGAGTGTCATCAGCATAAAGGTGGTACTGGAATCCATGGGACTTTATGAGTTGTCCCAGGCCAACTGTATAGATTGAGAAGGGTTCCTAGAACAGAGCCTTGGGGGACTCCAACAGAGGGAGGGTGGGATGAGGAGGTAGTGTGGGAGATGCTGAATGTGCGGTTGGAAAGGTATGAGGAGATCCAGGATAGGGCGATGAAAATTAAATTGCATTACTGCATGAGAAATATGAAAAATTGAGAAAGCTTACCGCATAAATTGGCCAATTCATGTGTACCTGGCAGCCACATTAAGGCGTTTCTCGTTGCCAGGACCTAATGCCAAACCTCTCCTAGACAGTCTGCATCTCTCTGGGAACCTGTGAATCCTCTTCAGACTAAAATCTATATCTGTATGGAGGGGTAGGATCCTGCTACAACTATAAATGGCTGAGGCCAAGGGACAGAGTGCTCAGTCAGAAGGCTAATATAAATATAAAAAACTGATGTCACATCCAAACATGAATAAGGTCTGAACGGGTGCTTACTAAGAGTAACCAACTGAAATACAATCAAATTTGTTATTTTAGCTGTGTGCTTAGGGTCATTTTCTTGTTGGAAGGTGAACCTCTAGAAGAGGTTTTGATCCAGGGTATCTCTGTACTTGGCCGCATTCATGTTTTCTTCAATGACAACCAGTTGTCCTCTCCCTGCAGCTGAAAAACACCCCCACAGCATGATTCTGCCACCACCATGTTTCACTGTTGGGATTGTATTGGGCAGGTGATGAGCAGTGCCTGGTTTTCTCCACACATACCGCTTAGAATTATCGCCAAAAAGGTCTATCTGCATCTTATCAGACCAGGGAATCTTCTTTGTCATAGTCTGGGAGTCTTTCATGTGTTGTGTTTTTTTGTTTTTTTTTTAGCAAACTCAATGCGGGCCTTCATATACAGTGTCTTGCGAAAGTATTCGGCCCCCTGGATCTTTTCAACCTTTTCCCACATATCATGCTTCAAACATAAAGATACCAAATGTAAATTTTTGGTGAAGAATCAACAAAAGTGGAACACAATTGTGAAGTTGAACGAAATTTATTGGTTATTTTAAATTTTTGTGGAAAATCAAAAACTGAAAAGTGGGGCGTGCAATATTATTCGGCCCCTGTAACTTAATACTTTGTTGCGCCACCTTTTGCTGCGATTACAAGTCGCTTGGGGTACGTCTCTATCAGTTTTGTTCATCGAGACAGTGAAATTCTTGCCCATTCTTTCTTGGCAAACAACTCGAGCTCAGTGAGGTTTGATGGAGATCGTTTGTGAACAGCAGTTTTCAGCTCTTTCCACAGATTATCGATTGGATTGAGGTCTGGTCTTTGACTTGGTCATTCTATCACCTGGATACATTTATTTGTGAACCATTCCATTGTAGATTTTGCTTTCTTTGGGATCATTGTCTTGTTGGAAGACAAATCTCCGTCCAAGTTTCAGGTCTTTTGAAGACTCCAACAGGTTTTCTTCAAGAATGGTCCTGTATTTGGCTCCATCCATCTTCCCATCAATTTTAACCATCTTCCCTGTCCCTGCTGAAGAAAAGCAGGCCCAAACCATGATGCTGCCACCACCATGTTTGACAGTGGGGATGGTGTGTTCAGGGTGATGAGCTGTGTTGCCTTTACGCCAAACATATCGTTTGGCATTGTTGCCAAAAAGTTAGATTTTGGTTTCATCTGACCAGAGCACCTTCTTCCACATGTTTGGTGTGTCTCCCAGGAGGCTTGTTGCAAACTTTAAACAACACTTTTTATGGATATCTTTGAGAAATGGCTTTCTTATTGCCACACTTCCATAAAGGCCAGATTTGTGCAGTGTACGACTGATTGTTGTCCTATAGACAGACTGTCCCACGTCAGCTGTAGATTTCTGCAGTTCATCCAGAGTGATCATGGGCCTCTTGGCTGCATCTCTGATCAGTCTTCTCCTTGTTTGAGATGAAAGTTTAGAGGGATGGCCGGGTCTTGGTAGATTTGCAGTGGTATGATACTCCTTCCATTTCAATATGATCACTTGCACAGTGCTCCTTGGGATGTTTAACATTTTGGAAATCATTTTGTATCCAAATCCGGCTTTAAACTTCTCCACAACAGTATCACGGACCTGCTTGTTGTGTTCCTTGGTCTTCATGATGCTCGCTGTGCTTCAAACAGAACCCTGAGACTATCACAGAGCAGGTGCATTTATACGGAGACTTGATTACACACAGGTGGATTATATTTATCACTAGATGGTGGCCCGATTTTAACGCATCGGGTATTCTAGAATATGTATGTATGTATGTACGTCGCACTTAGCACAGCCACATAGTATATAGCACAGCCACATAGTATATAGCACAGCCACATAGTATATAGCACAGCCACATAGTATATAGCACAGCCCATGTAACACACAGCCACGTAGTATATAGCAGCCACGTAGTATATAACAGCCCACGTAATATATAGCACAGCCCACAGTGTTGTGAAATTGGATTTTGGGCTCCCCCGGTGGCCTCTGGTGGAATTGAACTGGTGTGCATCATCCCCTCTGTTCACCTGTTTCCATCAGGATGTGGAAGTCGCTATTTAACCTTGCTCCTCTGTCACTTCCATGCCGGTCAACATTGTAATCAGAAGCCTTTCTGTGCATGTTCCTGCTGCTAGACAACTCCCAGCTAAGTTGGACTTTAGTCCTCGTTTGTTTTTGCATTTTGTTCCAGTTCACAGCTGTAGTTTCGTTTCTGTGTCTGGAAAGCTCTTGTGATCTGAAATTGCCACTCTGATGTTATGAGTTAATACTAGAGTCTTAAAGTAATTTCAGGATGGTATTTTGATAGGGTTTTCAGCTGACCATGAAAGTGCCCTTTCTGTCTTCCTGCTATCTAGTAAGCGGACCTCAATTTTGCTAAACCTATTTTCATACTACGTTTGTCATTTCATCTAAAATCACCGCCAATATATGTGGGGGCCTCTGTCTGCCTATCGGGGAAATTTCTCTAGAGGTGAGCCAGGACTATATTTTCCTCTGCCAGGATTAGTTAGTCCTCCGGCCGGCGCTGGGCGTCTAGGGATAAAAAATGTAGGCAACGCTACCCGGCTACTGTTAGTTGTGCGGCAGGTTTAGTTCATGGTCAGTTTAGTTTCCATCCTTCCAAGAGCTAGTACTTATGATTGCTGGGCTATGTTCTCTTGCCATTGAGAACCATAACAGTTTGACCGGCCCAAAAGGGTTAAATTAATTGACAGAGAAAGGAGAGAAAAGAGAAGTCTGCTGAAGATTTTTTTTTTTTTTTTTTTCCCTTCCCTTCAGTTCTGAGTGTGCTTGTAATTGAATCTCTTGCAAGTCTGCCTATATTGCAGCCTTTCTCTCTCTCTCTCTCCTTCTAATCCTGGAATGGCTCTGTGTTCACCTGTTTAAAATGGATATTCAGAGTTTAGCTGCAGGTTTGAATAATCTCACCACGAAAGTTCAAAATTTACAAGATTTTGTTGTTCATGTTCCTATATCTGAACCTAGAATTCCTTTGCCTGAATTTTTCTCGGGGAATAGATCTTGCTTTCAAAATTTCAAAAATAATTGCAAGTTGTTTTTGTCCCTGAAATCTCGCTCTGCTGGAGATCCTGCTCAGCAGGTCAGGATTGTGATTTCCTTGCTCCGGGGCGACCCTCAGGATTGGGCTTTTGCATTGGCTCCAGGGGATCCTGCGTTGCTCAATGTGGATGCGTTTTTTCTGGCCTTGGGGTTGCTTTATGAGGAACCTCAGTTAGAGCTTCAGGCGGAAAAGGCCTTGATGTCCCTATCTCAGGGGCAAGACGAAGCTGAAATATACTGCCAGAAATTCCGTAAATGGGCTGTGCTTACTCAGTGGAATGAGTGCGCCCTGGCGGCGAATTTTAGAGAGGGTCTCTCTGATGCCATTAAGGATGTTATGGTGGGGTTCCCTGTGCCTGCGGGTCTGAATGAGTCCATGACAATGGCTATCCAGATCGATAGGCGTCTGCGGGAGCGCAAACCTGTGCACCATTTGGCGGTGTCTACTGAGAAGACGCCAGAGAATATGCAATGTGATAGAATTCTGTCCAGAAGTGAACGGCAGAATTTAAGACGAAAAAATGGGTTGTGCTTCTATTGCGGTGATTCAACTCATGTTATATCAGCATGCTCTAAGCGTACTAAGAAGCTTGATAAGTCTGTTTCAATTGGCACTTTACAGTCTAAGTTTATTCTATCTGTGACCCTGATTTGTTCTTTATCATCTATTACCGCGGATGCCTATGTCGACTCTGGCGCCGCTTTGAGTCTTATGGATTGGTCCTTTGCCAAACGCTGTGGGTATGATTTGGAGCCTCTTGAAACTCCTATACCCCTGAAGGGGATTGACTCCACCCCCATTGGCTAGTAATAAACCACAATACTGGACACAAGTAACTATGCGGATTAAACCGGATCATCAGGAGATTATTCGCTTTCTTGTGCTGTATAACCTACATGATGTGTTGGTGCTTGGATTGCCATGGCTGCAATCTCATAACCCAGTCCTTGACTGGAAAGCTATGTCTGTGTTAAGCTGGGGATGTAAGGGGACGCATGGGGACGTACCTGTGGTTTCCATTTCATCATCTATTCCCTCTGAGATTCCTGAATTCTTGACTGAATATCGTGACGTTTTTGAAGAACCTAAGCTTGGTTCATTACCTCCGCACCGGGAGTGCGATTGTGCCATAGATTTGATTCCGGGTAGTAAATACCCTAAGGGTCGTTTATTTAATCTGTCTGTGCCTGAACATGCTGCTATGCGAGAATATATAAAGGAGTCCTTGGAAAAGGGACATATTCGTCCTTCGTCATCTCCCTTAGGAGCCGGTTTTTTCTTTGTGGCTAAGAAAGATGGCTCTTTGAGACCGTGTATTGATTATCGGCTTTTGAATAAAATCACGGTTAAATATCAATATCCGTTGCCACTGCTGACTGATTTGTTTGCTCGCATAAAGGGGGCCAAGTGGTTCTCTAAGATAGATCTCCGTGGGGCGTATAATTTGGTGCGAATTAAGCAGGGGGATGAGTGGAAGACCGCATTTAATACGCCCGAGGGCCACTTTGAGTATTTGGTGATGCCTTTTGGTCTTTCAAATGCCCCTTCAGTCTTTCAGTCCTTTATGCATGACATTTTCCGTGATTATTTGGATAAATGTATGATTGTGTATCTGGATGATATTTTGATTTTTTCGGATGACTGGGACTCTCATGTCCAGCAGGTCAGGAGGGTTTTTCAGGTTTTGCGGTCTAATTCCTTGTGTGTGAAGGGTTCTAAGTGCGTTTTTGGGGTTCAAAAGATTTCCTTTTTGGGATATATTTTTTCCCCCTCTTCCATCGAGATGGATCCTGTCAAGGTTCAGGCTATTTGTGATTGGACGCAACCCTCTTCTCTTAAAAGTCTTCAGAAATTTTTGGGCTTTGCTAACTTTTATCGTCGATTTATTGCTGGTTTTTCTGATGTTGTTAAACCATTGACTGATTTGACTAAGAAGGGTGCTGATGTTGCTGATTGGTCCCCTGCTGCTGTGGAGGCCTTTCGGGAGCTTAAGCGCCGCTTTTCTTCCGCCCCTGTGTTGCGTCAGCCTGATGTTGCTCTTCCTTTTCAGGTTGAGGTCGACGCTTCTGAAATCGGAGCTGGGGCAGTTTTGTCGCAGAGAAGTTCCGATTGTTCCGTGATGAGACCTTGTGCCTTTTTCTCGCGTAAATTTTCGCCCGCCGAGCGGAATTATGATGTTGGGAATCGGGAGCTTTTGGCCATGAAGTGGGCTTTTGAGGAGTGGCGTCATTGGCTTGAGGGGGCTAGACATCAGGTGGTGGTATTGACTGACCACAAAAATCTAATTTATCTTGAGTCCGCCAGACGCCTGAATCCTAGACAGGCGCGCTGGTCGTTGTTTTTCTCTCGGTTTAATTTTGTGGTGTCCTACCTGCCGGGTTCTAAGAATGTTAAGGCGGATGCCCTTTCTAGGAGTTTGGAGCCTGACTCCCCTGGTAACTCTGAACCTACAGGTATCCTTAAGGATGGAGTGATATTGTCTGCCGTTTCTCCAGACCTGCGGCGGGCCTTGCAGGAGTTTCAGGCGGATAGACCTGATCGTTGCCCACCTGGTAGACTGTTTGTTCCTGATGATTGGACCAGTAAAGTCATTTCTGAGGTTCATTCTTCTGCGTTGACAGGTCATCCTGGAATCTTTGGTGCCAGGGATTTGGTGGCAAGGTCCTTCTGGTGGCCTTCCCTGTCTCGAGATGTGCGAGGCTTTGTGCAGTCTTGTGACGTTTGTGCTCGGGCCAAGCCTTGTTGTTCTCGGGCTAGTGGATTGTTGTTGCCCTTGCCTATCCCGAAGAGGCCCTGGACGCACATCTCGATGGATTTTATTTCGGATCTTCCTGTTTCTCAGAAGATGTCTGTCATCTGGGTGGTGTGTGACCGTTTCTCTAAGATGGTCCATTTGGTTCCCCTGCCTAAGTTGCCTTCTTCTTCCGAGTTGGTTCCTCTGTTTTTTCAAAATGTGGTCCGTTTGCATGGTATTCCGGAGAATATCGTTTCTGACAGAGGAACCCAATTCGTGTCTAGATTTTGGCGAGCATTCTGTGCTAGGATGGGCATAGATTTGTCTTTCTCGTCTGCTTTCCATCCTCAGACTAATGGCCAGACCGAGCGGACGAATCAGACCTTGGAGACATATTTGAGGTGTTTTGTGTCTGCAGATCAGGATGATTGGGTTGCTTTTTTGCCTTTAGCGGAGTTTGCCCTCAATAATCGGGCCAGCTCTGCCACCTTGGTGTCTCCTTTTTTCTGTAATTCGGGGTTTCATCCTCGATTTTCTTCTGGTCAGGTGGAATCTTCGGATTGTCCTGGAGTGGATGCTGTGGTGGAGAGGTTGCATCAGATTTGGGGGCAGGTAGTGGACAATTTGAAGTTGTCCCAGGAGAAGACTCAGCTTTTTGCCAACCGCCGGCGTCGGGTTGGTCCTCGGCTTTGTGTTGGGGACTTGGTGTGGTTGTCTTCTCGTTTTGTCCCTATGAGGGTTTCTTCTCCTAAGTTTAAGCCTCGGTTCATCGGCCCGTACAAGATATTGGAGATTCTTAACCCTGTGTCCTTCCGTTTGGACCTCCCTGCATCTTTTTCTATTCATAATGTTTTTCATCGGTCATTGTTGCGCAGGTATGAGGTACCGGTTGTGCCTTCCGTTGAGCCTCCTGCTCCGGTGTTGGTTGAGGGCGAGTTGGAGTACGTTGTGGAAAAAATCTTGGACTCCCGTGTTTCCAGACGGAAACTCCAGTATCTGGTCAAATGGAAGGGATACGGTCAGGAGGATAATTCTTGGGTGACTGCCTCTGATGTTCATGCCTCCGATCTGGTCCGTGCCTTTCATAGGGCTCATCCTGATCGCCCTGGTGGTTCTGGTGAGGGTTCGGTGCCCCCTCCTTGAGGGGGGGGGTACTGTTGTGAAATTGGATTTTGGGCTCCCCCGGTGGCCTCTGGTGGAATTGAACTGGTGTGCATCATCCCCTCTGTTCACCTGTTTCCATCAGGATGTGGGAGTCGCTATTTAACCTTGCTCCTCTGTCACTTCCATGCCGGTCAACATTGTAATCAGAAGCCTTTCTGTGCATGTTCCTGCTGCTAGACAACTCCCAGCTAAGTTGGACTTTAGTCCTCGTTTGTTTTTGCATTTTGTTCCAGTTCACAGCTGTAGTTTCGTTTCTGTGTCTGGAAAGCTCTTGTGATCTGAAATTGCCACTCTGATGTTATGAGTTAATACTAGAGTCTTAAAGTAATTTCAGGATGGTATTTTGATAGGGTTTTCAGCTGACCATGAAAGTGCCCTTTCTGTCTTCCTGCTATCTAGTAAGCGGACCTCAATTTTGCTAAACCTATTTTCATACTACGTTTGTCATTTCATCTAAAATCACCGCCAATATATGTGGGGGCCTCTGTCTGCCTATCGGGGAAATTTCTCTAGAGGTGAGCCAGGACTATATTTTCCTCTGCCAGGATTAGTTAGTCCTCCGGCCGGCGCTGGGCGTCTAGGGATAAAAAATGTAGGCAACGCTACCCGGCTACTGTTAGTTGTGCGGCAGGTTTAGTTCATGGTCAGTTTAGTTTCCATCCTTCCAAGAGATAGTACTTATGTTTGCTGGGCTATGTTCTCTTGCCATTGAGAACCATAACACCACAGTATATAACACAGGCCACGTAGTATATAACACAGCCCACGCAGTATAAAACACTGCCCACGTAGTATATAGCAGCCAGGCAGTATATAACACAGCCCACGCAGTATATAACACAGCCCACGCAGTATATAACACAGCCCACGCAGTATATAACACAGCCCACGCAGTATATAACACAGCCCACGCAGTATATAACACAGCCCACGCAGTATATAGCAGCATGGGCACCATATCCCTGTTAAAAAAAAAAAAAAATAAATAATAAAAAATAGTTATATACTCACCTTCCGGCGTCCTCCGAAGCTGTCCCAATGCGCGCGATGCTGCCGCCAGCTTCCGTTCCCAGTGATGCATTGCGAAATTACCCAGATGACTTAGCGGTCTCGCAGCCGCGACCAATCAGCGACGCGGGATTTCCGTTACGGAAGTTAGTTTCAGACAAACAAACGGAAGTACCCCTTAGACAATCTAATATATAAAGCTGAATGTGTGTATGTGTGTATGTATGTATGTGTGTGTGTATGTCCGGGATTGGCATCTGAACCGTCGCAGCTACAGCCACAAAATTTTGCACAGTCACACGTCTGGACCCCGAGAGTGTCATAGGCTATGTTGTGAGGCGAAATTTTAACCCCGCGCGTTCCAATTCACCAAACAATTTTGCCCCTATCTACATAATGGGGAAAAAATGAAAGGAAAAGTGTTGGAGGCAAATTAACAGCTCCCAGATGTGAACAAGGGGGACTTAAAGAATGACAGCGATGGCGCCAAAGAGTATATACTGTACAGTTGCTAAGGTGGGGCCCCGACATGGGATAATCACCACACCACCACGGGGATATGAACACACACACATTTCACCACACATACACCAACCTCGCCACATAAAAGTCGAAACACAAAAGTCGCCGCTCAAAACTCGCCACGCGCAAAACTCTCCACATGCAAAACTCGCCACACGTGCAAAACTCACCTCATGGAAAACTCGCCACACGCAAAACTTGCACACGCAGAAAAATTGCCACATGCACAAAAGTTGCAACACATGCAAAAGTTGCCTCACACAAAACTTGCACATACTCAAAAGGCACCACACATAAAACTCGCCACGCGCAAAACTCGCCATGCGCAAAACTTGCTGCACACAACTTGCTACACTAACCTGTCACATGCAACTCGACACACAAAAAGTTGCTACACGCATGTCGCCACACAAAATTCATCTCACAAAAGTCGCTACATGCATGTCGACACACGCAACTCAACACACACAACTTGACACACGAAACTCGCCCTAAAACACACACAAGTCTGGTATTATCCTTCAAAAATAAAAATCTGATTAATAAGCAGACAAACTACAAGAGCAACAAATGTACCATATAGGAATCCGGCAGCTGTCAGTCACATGACCAGTCTATTATGTGTATGTGTGAGCTAATATATATTGCCAGGGGGTGGGCTTACTGTTGGCTGGAGATTTATCAGGCTGCCAATTTAGCTTACAAATACTGTGGTAAAAATACTGACCAAATAACGTGTGAACGAGGGCTAATACAGGAGGAGATGACATACAGATATATACTATATACAGGAGGAGATGACACACAGGTAAATACTATTTACAGGGGAGATGACACACAGGTATATACTATATACAGGAGGAGATGACACAGATATATACTATATACAGGAGAGATGACACAGGTATATACTATATAGAGGAGGAGATGACATACAGGTACATACTACATACAGGAGGAGATGACATACAGGTATATACTATATACAGGAGGAGATGACACACAGGTATATACTATATACAGGAGCAGATTACCTACAGGTATATAGTATATACAGGAGGAGATGACATACAGGTATATGCTATGTATAGGAGGAGATGACATACAGGTATATACTATATACAGGAGGAGATGACACACAGATATATACTATATATAGGTGAGATGACACACAGGTATATACTATATACAGGAGATTACATACAGGTATATCTAATATATAAAGCTGAATGCGTGTATGTATGTATGTGTGTATGTCCGGGATTGGCATCTGCACCGTCGCAGCTACAGCCACAAAATTTTGCACAGTCACACGTCTGGACCCCGAGAGCGTCATAGGCTATGTTGTGAGGTGAAATTTTAACCCCGCGCGTTCCAATTCACCAAACAATTTTGCCCCTATCTACATAATGGGGAAAAAGTGAAGGGAAAAGTGTTGGAGGAAAATTGACAGCTGCCAGATGTGAACAATGGGGACTTAAAGAATGAGAGCGATGGCGCCAAAGAGTATATACCGTACAGTTGCTAAGGTGGGGCCCCGACATGGGATACTCACCACACACGGGGATATGAACACAAACACAAAATGCGCCACACACTACCACGTGCTTGAACACATATACCACCCTCAGCACACATTTCACCACACACACACCAACCTCGCCACATAAAAGTCGAAACACAAAAGTCACCACTCAAAACTCGCCACGCGCAAAACTCGCTACATGCAAAACTCGCCATATGCAAAACTAGGCTCACGCAAAACTCGCCACACGTGCAAAACTCACCTCATGGAAAACTCACCTCATGCAAAACTTGCACACACAGAAAAATTGCCACATGTTCAAAAGTTGCAACACATGCAAAAGTTGCCTCACACAAAACTTGCACATACTCAAAACGCACCACACATAAAACTCGCCACGCGCAAAACTCGCCATGCACAAATCTTGCTGCACACAACTTGCTACACTAACCTGTCACATGCAACTCGACACACAAAATGTTGCTACACGCATGTCACCACACAAAACTCATCTCACAAAAGTCGCTACATGCATGTCGCCACACGCAACTCAACACACACAACTTGACACATGAAACTCGCCCTAAAACACACACAAGTCTGGTATTGTCCTTCAAAAATAAAAATCTGATTTAATAAGCTGACAAACTACAAGAGCAACAAATGTACCATATAGGAAATACGGCAGCTGTCAGTCACATGACCTGTCTATTATGTGTATGTGTGAGCTAATATATACTGCCAGGGGGTGGGCTTCCTGTTGGCTGGGGATTTATCAGGCTGCCAATAGCAACCAATCACAGCTCAGCTTCTATTTTGCTACAGTTAATTAATCTGAGCTCTGATTGGTTAATATAGGCAACAAAGACATTCTCAGTATAACAAAGCTAATATATGTTGTGAAATGCTTCTATTAGCTTAGTTTTTGCCTTTTAATAATTACATTTCTATCTATTTGTTTTGTGGTTTTTGCGTGCAGAATAAATTTTTGTTAACACATTCTATTTTGCTAACAGCAGTCATTAACCCGGGCGAAGCCGGGTAGTACAGCTAGTTATATATATAAATCATTAGGCATTTAGGACAACATTGCATCATTCAGAGATCCACAATGAACTTCTGGAGGGAGTTTGCTGCACTGAAAGTAAAGGGGACGAATAATATTGCCCGCCCCACTTTTCAGTTTTTGAATTTCCACAAAAATTTAAAATAACCAATAAATTTCGTTCAACTTCACAATTGTGTTCCACTTGTTGATTCTTCACCAAAATTTTACGTTTGGTATCTTTATGTTTGAAGCATGATATGTGGGAAAAGGTTGAAAAGTTCCAGGGGGCCGAATACTTTCGCAAGGCACTGCATCTTGCACTGAGGAGAGGCTTTCGTCGGGCCACTCTGCCATAAAGGCCCGACTAGTGGAGAGCTGCAGTGATAGATGACTTTGTGGAACTTTCTCCCATCTCCCCACTGCATCTCTGGAGCTCAGCCACAGTGATCTTGGGGTTCTTCTTTACCTCTCACCAAGGCTCTTCTCCCACGATTGCTCAATTTGGCTGGACGGCCAGGTCTAGGAAGACTTCTGGAGGTCCCAAACTTCTTCCATGTAAGGATTATGGTGGCCTTCCCATGTGGTCTTAGGAACCTTGAGTACTACAGACATTCTTTTGTAACCTTGGCCAGATCTGTGCCTTGCCACAATTCTGTCTCTGAGCTCCTTGGCCAGTTCCTTTGACCTCATGATTCTCCTTTGGTCTGACATGCACTGTGAGCTGTGAGGTCTTATATAGACAGGTGTGCGCCTTTCCAAATCAAGTCCTATCCGTTTAATTACACACAGCTGGAATCCATTGAAGGAGTAGAACCATCTCAAGGAGGATCACAAGGAAATGGACAGCAAGTGATTTACATATGAGTGTCTGAGCAAAGGGTCTGAAGACTTATGACCATGGGATATTTCAGGTTTTCTTTTTCAATAAATTTGCACCCCATCTTGACTGGAGAAAAAAGAAATGTAGAATTTTTTTGTAGAGTGTACATTAATGAGAAAAAAATGAACTTTTTTGAATTTACCAAATGGCTGCAATGAAACAGAGTGAAAAATGTAACCCCTTTACCCACAATGGTGGTGTGCATGTTAATGACCAGGCCAATTTTTACAATTCTGACCACTATCCCTTTATGAGGTAATAACTCTGGAACGCTTGCATGGATCCAGGTGATTCTGACTTTGTTTTCTCATGACATATTGTACTTCATGTTACTGGTAAAATTTCTTTGATATGACTTGCGATTATTTGTAAAAAAAAAAACGGAAATTTGGCAAAAATTTCACAATTTTCCAACTTTGAATTTTCATGCCCTTAAATCACGCAAAATACTTAAATAATATTTCCCACCTGTCTACTTTACATCAGCACAATTTTGGAACCCACATTTTTTTTCTTTTCTTAGGAAGTTATAAGGGTTAAAAGTTGACCAGCAATTTCTCATTTTTACAACACCATTTTTTTTTTTTTTTTTTTTTTTTTTTTTTTTAGGGACCACATCATATTTGAAGTCACTTTGAGGGGTCTATGTGCTAGAAAATAGCTGCTCAAAACCACATTCAAGAAGTTTATTAACCCTTCAGGTGCTTCACAGGAGTTTTTTGAATGTTAAAAAAAAAAAAAAAATGAACATTTAACTTTTTTTTCACAAAAAATTTACTTCAGATCCAATTTTTTTCATGTTAACAAGGGTAACAGGAGAAATTGGACCACAAAACTTGTTGTGCAATTTCTCCTGAATATGCTGATACCCCATATTTGGGGCTAACCCACTGGGCGCACGGCAGAGCTCGGAAGGAAGGAGCACCATTTGACTTTTCAATGCAAAATTGGCTGGAATTGAGATCGGACGCCACGTCACGTTTGGAGAGCCCCTGAAGAGCCTAAACATTGAAAACCCCCACAAGTGACACCATTTTGGAAACTAGACCCCCCCAAGGAACTTATCTAGATGTGTGGTGAGCACTTTGAACCCCCAAGTGCTTCAAAGAAGTTGATAAAGTAGAGCCGTAAAAATAAAAAATCATATTTTTTTCACAAAAATGATGTTTTCACCCCTAATTTTTTATTTTCCCAAGGGTAACAAGAAATTGGACCTCCAAAAGTTATTGTGCAATTTGTCCCGAGTACGCTCAGAAGGGAAGGAGCGCCAGATTTTACTGTTATGGTTTGCAGGTGCCTTGACCCACTGGGAAAGCCCATGAGGTGCAAAAACAGCAGAACCCCCCATAAGGGACCCCATTTTGCAGTGATCATATTGACACCATGGGTGTGTCACAGAATTTTATACCATTGGGCAGTGAGGACAAAAGAGCTGAGACTAAGAGCACTTGTGTGTGCGAAACGCGTACTGCTTACACAGGCACTCTCCTTCCGGTGTACCCGGTTTTTGTATGTCTTATAGCCTATTTCTATTTTAAATGAATACTATTAAAGGGAACTGAACCCCTTTTTTTCGATTTGAGATAAAAATATGGTTCAATTGTGCCTGAGCTCTGCTTGACAGCAGTCCCTTCCATATTTTCCGATTCCCAACCTTTGCTTATGAAATACCCTTGTAATCTCTCCGTTT
Organism: Ranitomeya variabilis; assembly: GCF_051348905.1. NCBI lineage: Eukaryota > Metazoa > Chordata > Amphibia > Anura > Dendrobatidae > Ranitomeya > Ranitomeya variabilis. The sequence goes on from NC_135235.1 coordinate 244,438,650, forward strand.
TCGTATGTAAATTACCCCGATCCGATGGGCGGGGCCTATTCGCCCTCTCTTTTCCCCCCGCTCCTCGGTGTGCTTGACGTAACGAGATCTTGGCTATCAAGAATAGAGGGGTCCCCACGCCATATTTTAAAAATGTAAATAAATAATTTAAAAAAAACAAAACAAAACAGCATGGTGTCCCTCCCCCCCCCCCATTTTTGACAACCAGGCTTGCTTAAGCTCATGGCTGGGGGCTGGTATTCTCAGGCTGGTAAGGGGCCATGGATATTGATCCCTCCCCCAGCCTCAAAAAACAGGAGCTTGCAGCTGCCTAGAAAAGGCACATCTATTAGATGCGCCAATTTTGGCGCTTTGCCCGACTCTTCCCACTTGCCCTGTAGCGGAGGCAAGTGGGGTAATAGTTCTGGGGTTGAAGTCACCGGTGTCACCTCATCATCAACTACAAAAAAGTCTGACTGCTGTGCTTGCCAATAAGAGTTTTGCCACCAAGTATTAAGTCTTGTTTGCCAGAGGGATTAAATACTTATTTCTCACTGCAAAATGCAAATAAATGTATATAATTCATACAAAGTGATTTTCTGGATTTTATTTTTGATATTCTATCTCTCAATGGTAAAATTAACCTACCCTTCAAATTATAGACTGTTAATGTCTATCAGTGGGCAAAGTTACAAAATCAGCAAGGGATCGAATACTTATTTCCCCCACTGTACACGACACCATTGTCCTTACCCTGGTCCATATATAAACTTACACTCGTCCTTACAGCGGTCCAGTCCTTATATACAGTACAGACCAAAAGTTTGGACACACCTTCTCTTTTAAAGATTTTTCTGTATTTTCATGTCTATGAAAATTGTACATTCACACTGAAGGCATCAAAACTATGAATTAACACATGTGGAATTATATACTTAATAAAAAAGTGTGAAACAACTGAAATTATGTCTTATATTCTAGGTTCTTCAAAGTAGCCACCTTTTGCTTTGATGACTGCTTTGCACACTCTTGGCATTCTCTTGATGAGCTTCAAGAGGTAAAGCAGTCATCAAAGCAAAAGGTGGCTACTTTGAAGAACCTAGAATATAAGACATAATTTCAGTTGTTTCACACTTTTTTATTAAGTATATAATTCCACATGTGTTAATTCATAGTTTTGATGCCTTCAGTGTGAATGTACAATTTTCATAGTCATGAAAATACGGAAAAATCTTTAAATGAGAAGGTGTGACCAAACTTTTGGTCTGTACTGTATATGTCATCCTTGTTCTTACCCCGGTCCTTAATATACATGACATCCTTCACCCTGGTCCGATCCTTTTTTGCATGATATTCTCATCCATACGCCGGTCTATATGTACATAACATCCTCGTCCTGGTCTAGTCCTTGTATACATGACTTCCTTGTCCTCACACCAGTCCGGTCCTTATATACATGACTCCCTCGTCCTTTCACCTGTCCGATCTGTATATAGATCACACCCTCGTCCTCACACCGGCCCGGTTCTTATATACATGACTCCCTCGTCCTTACACCGGTCCGGTTCTTATATACATGACTCCCTCGTCCTTACATCGGTCCGGATCTTATATACATGACTCCCTCGTCCTTACACCGGCCCAGTTCTTATATACATGACTCCCGTCGTCCTCACACCGGCCCGGTTCTTATATACATGACTCCCGTCGTCCTTACACCGGTCCGGATCTTATATACATGACTCCCTCGTCCTTACACCGGCCCGGTTCTTATATACATGACTCCCGTCGTCCTTACACCGGTCCGGATCTTATATACATGACGCCCTCGTCCTTACACCGGCCCGGTTCTTATAGACATGACTCCCCTCGTCCTTACACCGGTCCGGTTCTTATATACATGACTCCCGTCGTCCTTACACCGGTCCGGTTCTTATATACATGACTCCCTCGTCCTTACACCGGTCCGGTTCTTATATACATGACTCCCTCGTCCTCACACCGGCCCGGTTCTTATATACATGACTCCCTCGTCCTTACACCGGTCCGGCTCTTATATACATGACTCCCTCGTCCTTACACCGGCCCGGTTCTTATATACATGACTCCCTTGTCCTTACACCGGCCCGGTTCTTATATACATGACTCCCTCGTCCTTACACCGGCCCGGTTCTTATATACATGACTCCCTTGTCCTTACACCGGTCCGGTTCTTATATACATGACTCCCTCGTCCTCACACCGGCCCGGTTCTTATATACATGACTCCCTCGTCCTTACACCGGTCCGGTTCTTATATACATGACTCCCCTCGTCCTCACACCGGCCCGGTTCTTATATACATGACTCCCCTCGTCCTCACACCGGCCCGGTTCTTATATACACGACTCCCTCGTCCTTACACCCGGCCCTGTTCTTATATACATGACTCCCTCGTCCTTACACCGGTCCGATTCTAATATACATGACTCCCCTCGTCCTTACACCGGCCCTGTTCTTATATACATGACTCCCGTCGTCCTTACACCGGTCCGGCTCTTATATACACGACTCCCTCGTCCTTACACCTGCCCGGTTCTTATATACATGACTCCCCTCGTCCTCACACCGGTCCGGTTCTTATATACATGACTCCCCTCGTCCTCACACTGGCCCGGTTCTTATATACATGACTCCCTCGTCCTTACACCTGCCCGGTTCTTATATACATGACTCCCTCGTCCTTACACCGGTCCGATTCTTATATACATGACTCCCTCGTCCTTACACCGGCCCGATTCTTATATACATGACTCCCTCGTCCTTACACCGGTCCGGTTCTTATATACATGACTCCCTCGTCCTTACACCGGTCCGGTTCTTATATACAAATATACAAATACAGCTGCAAGTCACTTTGGATATGTCTCGGAGCTTTCCACAACTTGCCACTGGGATTTTGCCCATTCCTCAAGGCAAAACTGCTCCAGATCCTTCAGCTTAGATGGTTTCCTCTGGTGAACAGCGATCTTCAGGTCTGACCACAGATTCTTCATTGGATTAAGGTGTGGGCTTTGCCTAGGCCACTCCAGAACATTTATACATTCCCCCTTAAAGGGAAGGTGCCACCAGTTTTCATATAGTTTGCTTTTTTGTGAAACTAAGCTTAAAATAGTAATTCAAATGTATTAATGTAATGTTTGCACTGTTTGCAAACATTTCTATATGAAAAATATTATATATTTTCTTACAAATATATATTTACCACTAGGGGGAGCATTTTTCGTTTTAGACCTCAAGCAGCTATAGTAAGACTTTCCAGCTTTACTGTTATCTGGAAAATTGGGGCAGTAACTGCTGACATCACCATTTCCCTCCCCTTTTGGGTGTTATAGTATCCCTGGGGCAGAATGAAGAGTAGCATCATAGGGCAGCGCCATTTTGTGGGTGACTGCCCTGTGATCTGCTATCATCAGCAGTTAATCTCTCTCACACCAGTCTTCACATGTCTCTCTCACCCAGAGAACATGATTCTCTCGCCCCCCTCCACAAGTTCACTGGGGACCACAGCTCCTTATCTTATCTGAGGGATGAGTCACAGCTCTTGCTGACAGCTCCTGCTGGAATAATGCTGATCATACACTGTTCCTCCTTGATGTCTTTGCAGTCTCTGATACACTGCCAGAGCTTTTCTCCCGCATTTTACCTCTCAACCTAGGATCTGTTCTGAAGCAGTACTGCTTCTGTTAGCATATCCTAATGACAGGAGACAAATGGACTGCCGATGGCTTCATGAAAATGACAGCAGAACACTCTGTGAATTGTGCAGCCCACAGAGGCGTGCCCAGTTCACAGCAGTGACTGCTCCATTACAATAGATAGGGTCAGCGGCTGTCTGTTATCTCCTATGACCATGGGGTGCCATATTATCAGGGGTGTCAAACTGCATTCCTCGAGGGCCGCAAACAGGTCGTGTTTTCAGGATTTCCTTAGCATTCCACAAGGTGCTGGAATCATTCTGTGCAGGTGATTAAATTATCACCTGTGCAATACAAGGAAATCCTGAAAACATGACCTGTTTGCGGCCCTCGAGGAATGCAGTTTGACACATCTGGTATTATGACACTGATAGTGTTGTGCTGCTGCTGTGAAAGCAAGATGTCAGCCCCCAATGCCTTCTTTAAACTCCTATAACACACAAAATATGTTTCAAATGCAATCAAATCTTGGTTATAACAGCATGTTATGCTACATTACATTGATTTATTAATGATCTACAAACGCGGTACCTTCCCTTTAAACCACTCGAGTGTTGCTTAGCAGTATGCTTTGGGTAATTGTCTTGTTAGCGATTTGTGATTGGAACAGATGTTCACCTGCTGACAGACTGAAACAGATTTTGCTCAATAATATCCCTGTATTTTCAGTATCCATCTTCCCCCCCAAATTCGGACTATTTTCCCTGACACTGCTGCCAAAAAACATCCCCACAACATGATCCTGCCACCACCATACAGCTTTGGCAAAAATGAAGAGACCACCACATCACATCCCTGTCATGGCCTCCCAATCTCCAGACCTGAACCCCACTGAAAACCTCTGGAATGTAATCAGGAGGATGATGGATAGTCACAAGCCATCAAACAAAGAAGAACTGCTGACATTATTGTACCCGGAGTGGCATAAGGTCACCCAGGAGCAGAGTGAGAGACTGGTGGAAAGCTGCCAAGACGCATGAAAGCTGGGATTAACAATCATGATTATTCCACAAAATATTGATTTCTGATCTCTTCCTGAGGTAAAACATTAGTATTGTAGTTTCTAAATGATCATGAACTTGTTTTCCTTGCATTATTTGAGGTCTGAAAGCACTGGGGGGTTTGTTTTGTTTTTAACCCCTTCATGACCGAAGCTTTTTTTGGTTTTGCATTTTTGTTTTTCGCTCCCCTCCTTCCCAAAGCCGTAACTTTTTTATTTTTCCTTCAATATGGCCATGTGGGGGCTTCTTTTTTGCGGGATGAGTTGTACTTTTGAACGACATCATTGTTTTTTACCATGTCTTGTACTAGAAAACGGGAAAAAAAATTCCAAGTGCAAAAAAAAAAAGTGCAATCCCACACTTGTCTTTTGTTTAGCTTTTTTGCTAGGTTCTCTAAATGCTAAAACTGTCCTGCCATTATGATTCTCCAGGTAATTACGAGTTCATAGACACCAAACATGTCTAGGGTATGTTTTATCCAAGTGGTGAAAAAAAATTCCAAACTTTGCTAAAATAAATAAATAAAATAAAATTACGCAATCTTCCGAGACCCGTAGTGTCTCCATTTGTGGTGATCTGGGGTTGGGTGAGGGCTTATTTTTGCATGCTGAGCTGATGGTTTTAATGATACTGTTTATGTGCAGATATGTTCTTTTGATCGCCAGTTATTGCATTTTAATGCAATGTCGCGGTGACCAAAAAAACATAAAAAACGTTGGTTGTATAAATTATTCTTTTGAAAGCTGAAACCGTCCGAAATGTGGTTTAGGTTAAGAAAATAAATTGGCATCAATGCAGAAATATTGATCAGTTAATGGACACAGAATGGTCAGATTTTGGCAAGACAAAAGTTTTGTCGTCTGGTCATGTAATGCACCCAATCCTAGTTTACATCCTCACCTGTGCTCAGTAAATGATCGGTTAAGTAGTGTGTGTGTATAAAAGGAAACCCAGCACCCCAGACCTTCACTTGAACTGCAACTTGAGCTCTGACATAACAAAAATCCACCCTGCGACCAAAGCCTGGATTGTCAAGAGGCTGAAGACCAGATCCACTGCAGAGGTGGATGGCACCTTTAATGTGTCTCAGCTTCAAGTACAAAGAATTAAAAAAAGATTTGAGGAGACTGGAGATGTTTGACAAGCCCAGGTCCGGCAGACCCTGCAAGACAACTGCTCAGGAGGAACGTTTGTTGGTTAGAAAATCCAAAGCAAGCCCCTCTTCCACTGCAGCAGAGCCCCAACAGGCCTGGTCACCTCAAGTCCCTGTCACAACTAGAACAGTTTGTAGGATTCTGTCTCGAAATGGGCTCCATGGTTGAATCAGTGCCCAGAAGCCAGCACTAAACAAAAGGCAAATAAGAAACCGTGTGGCATTTGCAAAGTCCCACAGCCTGCTAAACAGATGGACGCTGGAAAAGTGGCAGAAGGTGGATTTCTCTGATGAATCTTCAGTAGAATTACACCACAGCCGCCACAAATACTGCAGGAGACCTACTAAAGCCCATATGGATCCAAAATACACCCAGAAAACAGTTACATTTGGTGGTGGAAAGATCATGGTCTGGTGTTACAATCAGTATGGGGGTGTGCAAAACATTTGCAAGGTGGAAGGCAATATCAATACCCTAAAATATCAAGAAGTATTAGCTACCTCTTATATTCCAAATCATAAAAGGGGTCAAATTCTGCAGCAGGATGGTGCTCCATCTCATACATCCATCTCTACAACAAAGTTTCTCCAGGCAAAAAAGACCAAGGTTCTCAAGGACTGGCCAGCCCAGTCACCAGACATGGACATCATTGAGCGTGTTTGGGGTAGGATGAAAGAGGAAGCTTGGAAGACAAAACCAAAGAATCTAGATGAACTCTGGGAGGCATGCAAGACTGCATTCTGTGCTATTCCTGATGACTTCATTAATAAATTGTATGAATCATTGTTGAACGGCATGGATGCAGTCCTTCAAGCTCATGGATTCACACAAAATATTAAATATGACTCTAATAGCACCACAACTTCATTCACCAATGTTATGCACCATATATTTGTTTTATTTAATTTTAGTTAATTATTTGTTTGAATATCACATTACTTTCTGTGGGCGACAAAACTTTTGTCTTGCCAAAATCTGACTATTCTGTGTGCATTAACTGATCAATATTTCTGCATTGATGCCAATTTATTTTCTTAACCTAAACCACATTTCAGAGGGTTTCAGCTTTCAAAAGAACAATTTATACAACCAATGGATGAATTTAACGTCAGGTTATAAGCTTTTATTTACATAACGTGGATAAGCGACATAACATCTGTCAGGGAGTGTACATTTTATTCAAAAATATACCTATAAAGAGGAAAATCAAACAAACTGAACATTTTGCAGTGGTCTCTTAATTTTTGCCAGAGCTGTATTTCACTGTGGAGATGGTGTTCTCGGGGTGATGAGCTGTGTTGGTTTTATGCCAGACATAGCGTTTACCTTTGTACCCAAAAAGGTCAAGTTTGGCCTCCTCTGACCACAGCACCTTCGTCCATACATTTGGGGAGTCTCCCACATGTCTTTTGGCAAACTCAAAACGAGCCTTACGGTTTTTGTGTGTAAAGTATTTTTTCTGTCCACAATTATACGGCGTATTGTGGTCGTATGGACAGATAATTCAGAATCTTGAGAACTCTGCTGCTCCTTCAGGGTTACCTTTGATCTCTGTGCTGCCTCTCTGATTAATGCCCTCCTTGCCCGGGCTGAGAGTTTTGGTGGGCAGCCTTCTATTGGAAGGCTTGTTGTGGTACCATGTTCTTTCCACTTGATGATCATGGATTTGATTTTACTCAGGGGAATCATCAGAGATTGGGAGATTTTTTTTTATAACTCAACCCTGACTTGTACTTCTCATCAACTTTGTCCCTGACTTTAGATCCCTTGGTCTTCATGGTGATGTTTGTAAATCTCCTTGCTCCTCATGATGTAGTTTAGAGATCTACTTGGTCTTCATGTTGGTGTTTGGTTAGTGGTGCCTCTTGTTAATGCTGTTGCAGCCTTTGTGGCCTTTCAGAGAAGGTAGACTACTGGCCAAAGTTGTGGATACACTTCAAATTTTTGTCATTTTTTAAAGTTTTTAGCATGCAATCATTCAAAGTGTTTATAACAATAATGCCACAAGTGGTCTAAGGTAGATTGGACACCTCTACATAGAAAAAAGGGTACCATAATCCAAAATGTCTCATTACTTCTATAAGAACAGCAGAATGCGAATATCACATCCTAATATGTTAATTTCATGCTATTCTTATGTGTTCTTTAGTAGCGTGCAGGGTATCTTTTAGCATTGATAACAGCTTTGCATCTCCTTGGCATTGATTCAAGAAGACTTCTCAGGTTCTCTGAGGTTATAACATGGTACCAGCTGCAATCAATGCATGTTTGTTGCTCGGTCGCTTACTAGAAACCAATCGCTTTAATCTTGACCACAGATTTTCGATAGGGTTCAGATCAGGACTGTTACCTGGCCATGAGAGCACAGAAATTTCTTTGCTTTCAAACCATTTTAGACATTGCCTCGCAGTGTTACATGGTTCTCCATCCTGTTGAAAAATAATTTCAGTCTGTTCCTTACCAAGGTCACAAATTGATGGGATGAGCTTTGGTTCAAGGACATCATGAATATATTTTGAAGCATTTACAGTTCCCTCAAGGAGCTGTATTCTCCCAATTCCATGCCAGGACACATAGCCCCATATCATACCACTCTCAGGATGGTTCATACTCTCTGTAAGATAGTCTTCCTTTTGTCTTCTCCGAACATATCGCACTCCGTCACTGCCAAAAATTGATATTCTCATTTCATCGCTCCAGAATACTTTCTTTCAATCTTCAGTTGTCCAGCTAACATGTTCTTTGGCCCAGGAAATTCTCTTACTGCTGTTTAAGATTTAGGAATGGCTTTTTCCTTGGTGTTCGTGCTTTCAGAATGGCATCAAGTAATTGGCGACGTAGTGCTCTATCCGACACCGAAACTCCTCCATCGTGCAAGAACTGGTTGAGTTCCTTGGCTGATGCTCTTCTGTTTTGCAAAGCTAACCTATCAATCCTTCTGTCTGTTTTTGGAATTGTTGCCTTTTTCCTTCCTCTTCCACTCTTAATTTTGATTCTGCAACTATCAGCAAAACGTGAACACATCTTTTGCACTCCAGAAGCAGAGACTCCACCACCCATCTTCCTAGCAATTCCTCTGAAACTGTATCTCTCCTTCCTCAAAACAGCCGTAGATCTCTTTTCTAGTGACCAATCAGACCTCTTTGTGGCTGGCAAGATTAAAATCTAAAAAAAACAATCATTCAGGAGTTTGTGAGCTCAAAATAGACATTTATAATTATTTAGTTAAAACATTTAATTTAAAAATTAATAAAATACAAGAAATACAAATTCTCAATAGTTTGTAAATAAATTCAAGCCCGTAGGACCTATTCTGAAAGGCTCAAGTGACGACTGTAGCTTTAAAACACTATTTTTAATTGAATGCAGACATAAAGAAAAGTTAACATATAACTAAAAATGTATAAATTTTACTCGCAGAGAATGAAGTTTAACTACAAAGTCCAATCTAAATTCTTAAAGAATATAGCCTCAAAAGACATTAGAATAAATACACAACCCAAAATACCATCATTTTAAGAAAGAGGGTCCATTCAGAGAGAGGTTTTTTTTTAAGAAAAAATAACAAATATTTTATTTTCAATGGTTTATAAACATAGAAACCTTTAAAAATTCAAGCAGGTATTCACTAAACAGTGACAAGTTCAAGCAAATATTGTATACATATAAATTTCTTTAGATTTTTTTAGTCCCAAAGGAACGAATAAAAGGAAATATCCTCAAATAGGTATACCATTGCAATGTATATGGGTATCAAAATTAGCCCCTATATACTACGTGTTATACCCAATAATTAGTATATATGTATGCATATATCTCGCAATGCATGGAGGACCCAATTACAAGACCGTCAAAAAATTGGGACAATAACAGAAGAGGAACTCTGAATTATAATTCTGGCTGCCACTAGCTTTGATTTTGCTCATTGTGAATGCTCTCCCTATGACTGATCGGATGATGTGGGCAGGACTGTTTCTTGGATAAAGCTGTGAAGAAGAATCAAGAAATAAGAGGCTCTCTAATATATATGAAACATATGTATTATATTTGGGTTAATTATAATGCTAATAAGAAATGTTTATAATCTCTCTAAAGAGTTCCTCTTCTGTTATTGTCCCAATTTTTTGACGGACTTGTAATTGGGTCCTCCATGCATTGCGAGACATATGCATACATATATACTAATTATTGGGTATAAAATGTTTTATTTTATTTATTGTATGATTTTATGTTTGATATAATTGCACTGTAAATTGGCTATACATGGTGTTTGCATAGTATTATAATAATTTATCTGGACATATATGTATGTATATTTATTTATGATTATTTATTTGTGCGTATTCTCACACATTCAGCTATTGATCTCACTCACATCATCTATATTTATATTTACATTTATTTTTTTCTTTTGTATACACTTAGCCGTATGGCCCTGAAAATAAGCACTATATGATGTAAATCCCTGATTCTTAGCACTTTAGTCAGGCCCCTTTTGCACATTGCCACGGTATAAGTCTGTACTGTGGGCGTAAGAAACGCACACGCCCCTTTTTTACCGTCGGTGACTTTTTGATCCTGTGTATTTGTAAGCTGTGATTTAGCGCAGTTTTGACCCGGCACATTACACATTGCTTTATCGTGTGTTTTTTGAATATTGCCCCAGGAAATGTACACTATATTTTGTGGTATTTTGGAAACTTCCGGTTCCACGCACTGTAATCACGCCCCTTTTGCATATCTCTACGGTATAGGTATGCATTGTGGCTTTAGGAGGCGCGCATGTCTGTTTTACTGCACCGGTGACTTCCGGTCCTGCGCACTCTGGTCTCCGCTTGCGTGCCACGCTGCGGTCCAGCGCAGTTGACTCGGAAGTCCTTATTACAAGCGGATGCAGACAAAAGCGGACATGCGCCGAATAAACACTGAGCACCAATGAGCGATTTTGCTGGTATATAAAAGGAAGGCAGTCTTATCATTAGTATCGCCCCTTTTGAAGAAGCATTTTGGCGAAACGGCGTCGTCGGGGTGGTGGCACTTAATCAAGCTTTTCTGGCGTTTGTAGGCTTAAAGGCAATCTATGTAAGTAGATTTCAAAAAAATATTCTAGCCGGTTTTAGCTTATAGTGGTAATGTTCGTTTTTTGTTCCAGTTGGGCTTATTCGGTACAGAAAAGTATTTCTATTGCTCAGTACACGTAGTATATAGGGGCTGATTTTGATACCCATATACATTGCAATGGTATACCTATTTGAGGATATTTCCTTTTATTCGTTCCTTTGGGACTAAAAAATCAAAATAAATTAAGCCAGTATATATATATATGTATACAATATTTGCTTGAACTTGTCACAGTTTGGTGAATACCTGCTTGAATTTTTAAAGGTTTCTATGTTTATAAACTATTGAAAATAAAATATTTGTTATTTTTTCTTAAAAAAAACTCTCTCTGAATGGACCCTCTTTTTCTTAAAATGATGGTATTTTGGGTTGTGTATTTATTCGCAGAGAATGAAGTCCAGTATGTCTTGTCAAAATTATAAAAATTACCGACAAAATATCAAAACCAAGTCTCCCGCTAATCTATAGTAGCAGATTGCGTTCCTGGGCCATAAATATAATTACGGAATTAATGAGATTGCACACAGGGGACGTCCTGTCGCTAAGCTTGGGACGTATGAAGGGAATTGCTGGCACCACAAATTTGTAGAGGCTTCATAGCAAAAGGGGTGAACACATACCCACATGACCTTTTTTTATTTTTTTAAATTCGTTTATTTATCAATCACAAAATAAAACACAGCATACATATTTGTCCTTGTCATTAGTTTGCACAGTTACATTTACAGGAGATGAAAAAGACAGAGCATACATATGCCAATCATTTCACATAGAAAAAACATATATGTAAAGTTATGGAACAATCAGAACATAAGGTTCTTAAACTACAACCAAACTAAACCTCCAGAACCACTAAGCCGCCTCTTAACAATAGCTGAATATTTTTTTCCATATTGCGCAATACTTGCAGAACAAAGACTAAACCGCATCTCTATCAATTAGTCAGGTCACAGAGTGAGATGAGAGGTGTTCCATCTATCCCAGATTTTGTTGAACTTACACGGGCAAACCCCTGTTTTGATAAAGAGTGCGCTCATAGGGGACAACTGCATTCACCAACTCAATCCAGGACCTAATGGAGGGGGGTGAGTTCCCCATCCACCACAAAGCTAACAATTTCCTTGCCAAAAAAAGTGTTTCTCGCAGAAAAATCCCCACATAGTGTTCCCAGGCCTCCTCGTCCCACACTCCAAACAGGCAAACCAAGGGTTCAAGAGGAATCGGAATTGACAGTATTGAAGTTAATAGCGACGTCACCTCCCTCCAAAAGTGAGAAACAATGGGGCACTGCCATATCATATGTATAAAATCAGCGTCGGGTGAGTGGCAACGCAAACATTCCGACGTTAAGTATCGACCCATCCGAAAGAGTCTCAGTGGAGTCAAGTATGATTGGTGGATTATATATAGTTGGGTCATTTTATTGTTAATCGATGGGGAAACCCTGAGGGGAGATTCCAAAATATCCTCCCATTCCCCGCTTTGCATGTCAGGGATAAGCCTCTCCCATTTGCCTCTTACCGAATCTATAATAGAGTTTGTTCCCGTTGATAGCAGATATGTGTATAGGGACGAGATAAGACCCTGATGTCCCTGTGACTTAAGAATACCTATCAGGGGTAAAGATGAGATGTTATGATTTGCTCCCACATTCCTGACAAATGACTGAATGGCGGATCTGAGTTGCAAGTATCGAAAAAAATTGAGACCTTGGAAGATCATATTTAGCCTGTAGTTGCTCAAAGGACATAAAAACCCCCTGATCATATAAGTCTCCTACCGAAAGGACCCCGTAGGAAACCCAAAAACTCGTGGATGGGTGACCCATCAACGTCGGGAAGTAACCATTATCCCATAGAGGCATCTCGGCCACAATGTCCCCAAATCCAGTAACTTTTTTAAGTTTCTTCCAAGTGGATCGTGCCAATCGAATCATAGGTAATAAACAGGGGGCGTTTATTTTTTCGGATTCCAAAAGACCCAGTGGACATTTAGCACCGACAGAGCTAACCAAGTGACTTTCAGAATTAGGGAGATAACTATGAGGCATCCAATTACATAGTGCTTTAGCCTGCCCCGCCAGGTACTATAAAAAAAAATCTGGCAATGCTGCTCCTCCCCCCTTTTTAGGTCTTTGCAAAGTGGTCAATTTAAGCTTAGGCCTGTTTTTCCCCCATACGAATGAGGTAATATGAGAATTTAAGTTGGTGAAAAAGAGTTTGGGCACAGTTACTGCACTATGTTGAAGACAATAGTTGAATTTAGGGAGTAAAATCATTTTGATGAGATTAATGCGGCCTGCTACAGACAGTGGAAGTTTACTCCAAGATGTAAATTTCGATTTAGCGTATTCCAGCAGGGGGAGAACATTGAGTTGTAGATCCGATCCACTGCATTGGGACATATAAATACCCAAATATTTAAATTTAGACACTATGGGCAATGAAGAGAGAGTATTAAGATTAGGTGCTGAGAGCTGGGATAGAGGAAATAGGGCAGATTTATCCCAATTAATATATAGGCCTGAAAACCCACTACATTTGTCTATGGTATCTATTACCCTTGGCAACGTTTCTTCTGCCCTATCCATGAATACTATCATGTCATCAGCATATAAACCAATGATGTCAGTACGGTCTGCTATTTTGATACCATCAATACCAGGGGTAGAGCGCAAACGCACAGCTAATGCCTCTATTGCTAGAGCAAATAGGGCTGGAGAGAGGGGGCACCCTTGACGAGTTCCCCTATATAGTGAAAATGGTTCAGAGATGGAGCCATTAACAATTATACGGGCCTTAGGTTTCAAATACAACACGCCAACCCATTTCAAAAACTTTTCCCCAAAACCATATTTTTGCAGGCAAGCAGACAGAAAGGGCCATTCAAGAGAGTCAAACGCCTTGGCCGCGTCTAATGACGCCAACGCCCAGCTGTTATCTGGCAATAAAGAGCTATACTGAATCACCGACTGAACCCGTCTAATATTTATAGAGGTGCTCTTACCCGGCATAAAGCCGGTTTGACCTGGATGTACAATATCTAATATGATAGAGTTCAACCTGGTAGCCAGTATCTTAGCAAAGATCTTATAATCCACGTTTACCAGTGATATGGGACGATAGGATCCACACTCTAAAGGATCTTTCCCCTCCTTTTTAAGTACAATGATATGTGCCTCATAAAAAGTATCAGGTAGACATCCACCCTCCCATATCTCTTTAAATACTTTCAGCAAAAGTGGAGCCAGTATCTCCCGGTATCTCCTATATAGCTCTACAGGAAAGCCATCCGGCCCAGGGGCCTTTCCAGAGGCCATATCTGTTATAGCTTGCTCCACTTCTTCCAGGGTAAAATCAGCGTCCATAAAGGCCTGCTGGGTGGAACTCAGTACAGGGAATGTTATATCGGACAAATATCCTAAACAATCGGAGACACCGAAGTCGCTCTTGGACTCATACAGCCCCTTATAATAGTTATAAAAACATTGAAGTATTCCTTAACAGTGGTGGAGTTTAGTGAGCCGTCTGGTGAACGAATTTGTATTATCATGTTAGATGTGTTGTGTTGACGCACCAAGTAGGCCAGAAATTTTCCCGCCTGATTCCCCATTTCAAAATATGATTGCCGTGTAAAAAACAGCTTGCGCTTAGACTTGGTGTCCAAGTGTTGGGTATATAGTCTTTGTAGAGTCAACCACTCAACCCTATTATCATTAGTCTGGTCTGCTGTATACGCGGCCTCAGCATCTCTCAAACGTTGCTCAACCTCATCATCCTCCTTTGATGTTACCCTCTTGATATGTGAAATCGTAGAAGACAGACAGCCCCTTAGATATGCCTTAAGTGTATCCCAAAATAAATTAATATTCTGAAGTTCTGAGTGGGACTGAATGTAGCAGTTCAACTGATCAATTGTCCTATCATCTGAATCTATTAGTTTAAGCCAAAAGGGATTCAATTTCCATGCTCTACCACTATTTAATTTTCCAAACACGAGCCTAAGCGTAATCGGGCTGTGGTCTGAGGTTCCTCTATTACCGTGTTCCACACTATCCACCCACTGCACCAAATCGCCGGACCCGAATATATAATCTATACGTGAGAGGGAACATTTTGTGGATGAGTGGCAGGTATATCCCCTCTCCCCAGGGCGGCGCATCCTCCATAGGTCTACCCAGCCGCTACTTTCCATGAATAATGCCAGCTGAGTCGGGGCCGAGGAAGGAAGAAAAGATAAAGGTTCCCCAGTCGACCCATCTCCCAATCTCATTCTATCAAGACCATTGTCCATAACTAAGTTAAAGTCACCCATACAAATAACATGCGTGTCTGGGTAATTTAACGCAAAGCTCATTGCCATCTTAAGTACTGAAGTATTAGCTGGAGGGGGGTTATATATGCATAATATGACATATTCGCGGGAGTTAATTAATGCATGGACAAAGACAAAACGCCCCTCCATATCCCGCCGGGTCGTCCGGGCCTCCCATCGGACATCTCTGTGTATTAGTAGTGATACCCCTCTCGAGTAGCTAGTGTGAAACGCGTGAGCATGCCACTGTACCCAAGGTTTCTGTACACCTCTGGCCGTATCCCTGGTCAGATGCGTCTCCACCAGGGCCACGATATGAGGGTGATATCGCCTGATTTGAGAAAACACCTTAATCTTCTTCCGGGGTGATTTAATACCCCGTATGTTCCATGTCATACATATTAACTCAGACCCCATATTCACCCATTAAAGACATGGTATATACCGATGGTGAGAAAGGTCCACTGATTACGCATAGGAAATTATAACAGTTTTGGAGGCGGCTTTTACCCAAATACTTACTAAAACTAGTTAATTCTAACAAGAAAAAAAAACTTAACAAGAACTGAACCATCCAGGAGCGTAATTCAACACTCCCATCCTCAAGTAAACCTGGGGAAACCCCCGCTGAATCCAGCGTCCGGTATTGTTGGTACGTTGAGCGCTCACAGGGAGAGCTCCAATTTAACAATTGAGTAATTAGACGAGAACACATCAGGGTTCAGTTCCACTAGACATCCCACGGGAACGTAGCCAATCTGCTGCCTCTGACGGGTCAGTGAAGAACAGGGAGGAGCCGTTGCTGACAACCCGGAGACGTGCCGGGTAGATCATGGAATAGATAATGTTCTTTTCCCTGAGTTGCTTCTTAACATCTACAAATCTTGCCCGTTGTTTCTGCAGCTCAACGGAGAAGTCTGGAAATATCGAGATTGTAACATCATTGAACTTGATAGGACTCTTTTGTCGTGCCAGCCGCAGGATAGCATCTCTGTCCTTACAATTAAGGATACGTGCCAGGAAAGGTCTGGGTGGAGCTCCAGGGGGAAGAGACTTGGTGGGGACTCTATGGGCTCTTTCCACCGAGAACTTTGGAGAAAATGTATCTCCCAATGAGGATTTAAGCCAATCCTCTAGGAATTTTTCAGGCTGCTGGCCTTCTGTACGTTCCGGCAGGCCTATGATGCGAATGTTATTTCGACGCATTCTGTTTTCTAGGTCATCAGCCTTTTGTTTCCAGGCGTTTGTGGAGCCAGCAACTTTTGCCAACTTAGCCTC
The DNA here is from genome assembly GCF_051348905.1 of Ranitomeya variabilis. Classification (NCBI taxonomy): domain Eukaryota; kingdom Metazoa; phylum Chordata; class Amphibia; order Anura; family Dendrobatidae; genus Ranitomeya; species Ranitomeya variabilis. The sequence goes on from NC_135235.1 coordinate 244,455,234, forward strand.
CATAGGTTTAATGGTGTCCTCCACCTGGGATACCCTTGCCTCCACTTCCGCCATAAGTCCCTTCATAGCTTGCATGTCTTGCCTCAGACGCCCCACCTCGGTGTGTACGTCCTCTATTTGTTCAGAAAGGGACGTTCTAGTCAGGGATATAGCTTGCATTAATTGTGCAGATGCTTGCTTGAGAGTCAGTTCATCCTGCTCAACCTCATCAATGCTATCAGAGGGACGGTTTCTCCCCCGCTGGGCCTGCGAGGAGTTATTCCTAAGAGATCTTGCACTGTCCTGGGCATCACTCCTAGCAAACTCTTTTAGCTTGTCAGCTGCAGACGTGTTTTTTGCACGCTGCATGATTGACAGGTAAGTGATGGAGCAAGGTGGTCTAAATCAAATCTGTGACAGTGACCCGCGGCCACACCAGGGTTGTTGTATATGGTATACGGCGCCGCTGAGAGCCTCTACATCCAGGAGGCACCCTAATGTACTGCCAGGAGATGTGGGCTGAAAGTTTAATGGTGGTCCCTGCAGTAGGGAATGTCTTAGGCAGCGGTGATTACAGCGAGGGGACCTTAAGAGATCTCCAATTGAAAAGTACAGCTGGCCGAGCTATAATTGACGTGGGAGCGCGGGGCTCAATTTTTCAGAGCTCACACCGCGTTGCCTCTGAGTATATGGAGAGCGAGTATTTGCTTCTCAGCCACGCTGCAATGATGGGGAGCTGCGCCGCGTCCTCTGCTGCAGGAGCGCGCGCTTCAGTAATGGCCGCCGCTCACAGCCGCCTCCACCGCCAGTATGTGTCCCTCTTCTTATTTCCCCCCCGTCGGGCCAGGATCTCTCAGCTCTCACCTGCCGACGCCCAGTGCTTCCCGGGGCTCGGGGAGGGATTTCAGCCGCAGTTATTCGCAGCGCCGCGCTGCCTGTAAGCGGAGCGTCCTCCTGGAAGATGGCCGCCGTCACACACAGGGCCCACCACAACGCCGATCTTCTTCTCTGGCCGGTACTCCCCTGTCACCGCTCCAACACACTCCAGGAGCCAGCAGCCTCTGTACCTTCAGGGGTCTCGGCAGCAGTGGGATATGGGCTTACAAAGGGGTCTAATGGGCAGGATAATGACAGGATATTAGGGAGCTCTCCCAGAACGCGTCTTCCTCCTTTCACTCCATAGCCACGCCCCTCCACATGACCATTTTTAGTTATTTGATCCTAGATTTTCTCACTTTACCAGCTTAGACTTTATTGCTGAGGCATCACACAAATTGAATTAGAATAATATTTACACACAGGTTGTAATATAACAAAATAGGTAAAAAAACCAAGGGGGTGTAACCTCTTGCAACCCCTGTATATAGAGCCAACCCTGATAGACCTACTGTCATGTCACCGGGCGCGGGATCTTCCTGCAGAGGAGACGGCATGAACTTGAAATGTCTCTTCCTCCCGACACCCAGGGGAACCCAATGTAGTTCTGAGGGTCCGCACTCGGCTTACATTATAGGTCGCGTGTTGAGGTGGCCAGAACACTTATTCTAAAAACATGGAAGCCGAATTTTGTCCCAAACTATGCCAGAAAACGGACACTACAACCCCAGTGAATGTGTTCATTTGGCAGCATAGGCTTAAAGGGAACCTGTCACCTGAATTTGGCGGGACAGGTTTGCGGTCATATGGGCGGGGTTTTCGGGTGTTTGATTCACCCTTTCCTTACACACTGGCCGCAATATTGGATTGAAGTTCATGCTGTGTCCTCCGTAGTACATGCCTGCGCAAGGCAATCTTGCTCTGTATAACCCCGCCCCCACCACTGATTGGCAGCTCTCTGTATATAACCCCACCCCACCACTGATTGGCAGCTCTCTGTATAACCCCGCCCCCACCACTGATTAGCACCTCTCTGCGTATAACCCCGCCCCCACCACTGATTGGCAGCTTTCTGTATATAACCCCGCCCCCACCACTGATTGGCAGCTCTCTGTATAACCCCGCCCCCACCACTGATTAGCACCTCTCTGCGTATAACCCCGCCCCCACCACTGATTGGCAGCTTTCTGTATATAACCCCGCCCCCACCACTGATTGGCACCTCTCTGCGTATAACCCCGCCCACACCACTGATTGGCAGCTCTCTGTATAACCCTGCCCCCACCACTGATTGACAGCTCTCTGTATAACCCCACCCACTCAATTGATTGGCAGCTCTCTCTATATATATAAATCCACCCACACCCTGATTAACAGTTTTCTGTACATATAACCCCGCCCCCACCACTGATAGGCAGTTTTCTGTACATATAACCCCGCCCCCACCTCTGATTGGCAGCTCTCGCTATATAACCCCATCTACTTCATTGATTGGAAGCTCTCTGTACATAAATCACCTATACACCTGATTGCCAGCTTTCTCTACATATAACCCCACCTACACCACTGATTGGCAGCTTTCTGTATCTAATGCTGCCCACGCCATTGACTGACAGCTTTATGCCTATGCACAGTGTACAGAGAGCTGCCAATCAGGGGTGGGGTTATATACAGGGAACTGCCAATCAGTGGTGGGGGAGGGGTTACACAGGGCTTATGAATGTGGAGGATACATGGCTACACAGTTACTTGTCCTCTGGTGATAATCTCCCGCTGATAAAACTACAAGTGTAAGTGACATCACTGGAATCAGGGTCTCTGCCGAGACATGATCCTGCTCTCAGATTAAGTTACAAAACTTGGTGACCGATTCTGTTGAAACTGATGAAGTAATTGTGTGAAGACTCTGCAGCCACTAGCACAGAAGGCATCGTGGTGGTGGCGGCAGGTCCATCATGTTGGACCTTACCCGTTTGTGTTTCAGGCGTGATTATCGCAGCTGAATGATGAGGTTAATACAGGATGTATTGTCTCTACAGATGGATCCACCTCACAGGTCCACCAGCCAGCCCCAGCCATCTACACGGACACTCGCTGCATCCGTAGGAAGAAGCGTACAGCTCGACCAGACCCCTTCTCCCGTCTCTCTGCCCTGAGGGATGAGCTCTGTCACCGTTCACTGTCTGATGACCGGGCCGCCATCCTGATCAGCACAGAGCCTGATGACTGCACTGGCCATGCCACTCTTCTGTGACCATCTTTGGAGACAGACCTGTTTTAGTCCCTTCCTGTCTCTTGGTGCTGCCTCCCCCCTGTCCTCCCTTTTACTGAATCGTGAGCAGCGAGTTATGCGTTCATTGCCTACCTCACCAACCCTGTGTGTGCCGAGCGAACGCTCACGCCTCACACTTTGGAGCAACGTACAGTGTTAAGACTGCTTGATGCATAGACCAGAGCGTGGCACTACACGTGGCAGCCATGCTGGAGGGCCGAGTATACTGGAGATCAGTGCTCTGCTTTTAGGAGAACATTAGCACCACTAAAAGCTGCGTCCATTCACCACCTTCTAATTTGTACTACCAAAGTGAGTAATGAAAAGTACTACTGCCCCCAGCGGTGCCTCCGGGGGCATGTGTAGATGTGATCTGTGTCACATTGGAAAGGTGCAGGAAGGGCCCGCCTGGGTGTTAGGGGCTCGGAGAAGCTAGTACAAGTTACATGTCAGTGAATGCGGCTTTTGGTGTGTTCTTCTTGTAGGCAGATTTATTTGTGGGGTTCGGGGTCCGTCAACCTCTGGGGTTTTTTCTGATTGGCACTCACAAGTTGTTTCCTTGTGGTCGATGTAAGAGTCTGGTGTAATACAGAGGGTGAAGCGTGATGTCTAGCACAGCCTTGTTTTCATGGATGTGGCCATGTTTTTTCCCCTGGCATGGTGCTGAAATATTGAAGGGAAGCAGATACCAGAACTGATCTCTTCGCTTTCTGTGGGATCGTTCCTGACCACTGACACACTGATCATTGTGTCAGACTGATCCGACAACCAGATTAAAAAAAAACATGGCATGCAGCATAAAGGGAAGGAGAATCCTGGACTGTAACATACAGCCTCCTTCAGAAGTTTGGACACCCCTTTTCATGTAATGGTTTCTCTTGTTTCCATGAAATGTGCACATTGTAGATTCAGACTGTGACTGTCGTCACTTAAAATGTCTTCCACGTGGCCTCTTCAGGGAGTTCATTTGTGGGATCACTGGCCTTCAGTGTTTGGGACCATCAGGTGTGTATTGCAGAAACCGTGATGGTGCCCAGCTCCATATAGGGCTGAGTCCTATTCCATGACTGTTCTAATCCGCAATATGGCCAGAACCACACATCTAATTAAAGAATAAGGTCTTCATGAAAGTCAGTCAGTCTGGAAAATCATGAAAACATCACTTGCTGCAATGAAATTGGCCTTCTTGAGGGCCGCTCAAGAATAGGAAAACAAAGCATTCTCTCTGCTGCAGAGGATAAGCTCATCAGAGTTACCAGTGTCAGACACTGCAAACTCATAGCACCTCTGGTAACCACTCTCAGAAATGATGCACAGTCATCAAGTAGCAGATACATCTTAACACCAGCTGCTCAGATGAAACTGCGAGAAGTGGCCTCTATGGTCGAAGACCTGCAGAGAAGAGCAAATGCCCACAAATAAGAGACTAATATGGACTGATCGGTGGAAATCTGTACTGTGATCTGATGAGACAGAATTAGATATCTTTGGTACCAACCATCTTGTCTTTGTGAGGTACAGGAGAGGTAAGTCAATGGTTTCTAAATGTGTGGTGCCCGCCATGAAGCATGGACGGGCAGTCTGTGGTGATGACGGTGTTGGTGATTGGTTTCAAATTCATGTAAACATTTATCCAGCTTGGCCCCCACAGCTTTCTGCAGCGACAGCCGTCCCATCTGGTTGTACTTAGTGGGACCATCATTTGTTTAATGACAATGACCCAAAACACATGACGAGGCAATGAAAGGGCAATGTGACCAAAAGGAAGAAGGATAGAGTGTGTATCAGAGAACATGGCCTCCACAACCATCAAACTCAACTCAATAGATAAGGTTTGGGTGACTTGGACGCAGAGTAAAGAGAAAGCAGCCGACAAGCACTCAGCACATCTAGGAAATCCCTCAGGACTGATGGAATCATTCCAGTGACGATTGATGACGCTGCAAAGAGAATGAGCATTGGCGTAAAACCATCATCAGGGTAGCGGGGGCACCAGGAATAATCTGACACATGCTACAGGCTGTGTCACACATGTTTCTCTGCTCCTGGTTTTGCTGCCTTCAATCTGAATCCGCAATGTGCACATTTCAATAAGAATAAGGAAAACCATTACATGTACAGGGGAGGTCCACATTTTTGACTGATCCTGTAAAGTGAAGAACAATAATGTGGAGTAATAAAGGGTAATGGAGAGTAAAAGTATGTAGGTGAGTAATGGAGAGTAACGCTGTGATGGCGAGTAATGTGGACAATTGGAGTGGGCTGTCCTGGAAACAGATGAAGAGTGTTGTGGATTCTTGAGGGATAATGTAGAGAGTTCAGCAAAATTTAGTAGTGTTTGGGGTTATTTTAAGCAATAATTTCCATGTTTTCAGAAACTACTGCCAATGGTTTTGTAGTATTTTCCACTCCATAGTGTCAATTGCTGCAGCCGTTTCTGTGAATGGAATCATTTTGTCTGCTGTAGGTAACACTAGTGCCAATGATAAGAGCATATACATGACAGAAATCAGAGGCTTGCACTTTCTCCGCATCGCCCGCTGTAATACTGTTCACCAATCTGCCTCTCTTCATATATTGATTGGTAACAAAGAACCACTATCTCACACACGTGGAAACAGAAGCTCTGCTGCACTTTGTGACAGCCAGCTAAAGGGGTTTTCTAGTAGCAGATTTCTACAGGACATTTGTGGGTCTGAGTAATATAGCAATATGTTTCATTTTTTTTATATCGGGTAAGGGCGCGATCATTTATGAAGACCAGAGGCAAGACTGTATTTGTGTAGTCAAGCATGGAAGGATGATAGTGGCAATAATACAGCATCCATGACAGACAAGTATCCTGTCTATTCTCATCTGGCCACATTACATTCAGGCTTAATTATTACCAGGGTCCTGGGGGAATCGCCTTATCAACTTAATTGTATGTAAGAGAAGAACACACAGTAACTCAACCTGTCCATCAACTTAATTCAGTCCTTGTGTAGCTTGTGGTCAGTAGGTGTTTTCTGTGTGGTGACCACAAGGCACAATGAAGTCCAATGATTAAGTTTATGTGGAGCTTGCAGTCAGTAGGCGTTCATTGTACTGATGGTCACCATGCAGAGAAGTCCTATCATTCAGTCTCTGTGGAGTTTGCGGTCAGTAGGCGATCATTGTACCTGGTGGTCACCATGCAGAAAAGTCCCATCATTCAGTCTCTGTGGTGTTTGCGGTCAGTAGGCGTTCATTCTACCTGGTGGTCACCATGCAGAGAAGTCCCATCATTCAGTCTCTGTGGAGTTTGCAGTCAGTAGGCGTTCATTGTACCTGGTGGTCACCATACAGAGAAGTTCCATCATTCAGTCTCTGTGGAGCTTGCGGTCAGTAGGCGTTCATTGTACTGGTGGTCACCATGCAGAGAAGTCCCATCATTCAGTCTCTGTGGAGTTTGCAGTCAGTAGGCGTTCATTGTACCTGGTGGTCACCATACAGAGAAGTTCCATCATTCAGTCTCTGTGGAGCGTGCGGTCAGTAGGCGTTTATTGTACTGGTGGTCACCACGCAGAGAAGTCCCATCATTCAGTCTCTGTGGAGCTAGCAGTCAGTAGGCGTTCATTGTTCTGGTGATAACCATGCAGAGAAGTCCCATCATTCAGTCTCTGGAGCTTGTGGTCAGTAGGCATTCATTCTACCTGGTGGTCACCATGCAGAGAAGTCCCATCATTCAGTCTCTGTGAGCTTGCGGTCAGTAGGCGTTCATTGTACCAGGTGGTCACCATGCAGAGAAGTCCCATCATTCAGTCGCTGTGGAGCTTGCGGTCAGTAGGCGTTCATTGTACCTGGTGGTCACCATGCAGAGAAGTCCCATCATTCAGTCGCTGTGGAGCTTGTGGTCAGTAGGCGTTCATTGTACCTGGTGGTCACCATACAACGAAGTCTCACCATTCCCAGTGGAGCTTGTGGTCAGTAGTTGTTCATTGTACTTGGTGGTAGCCATGCAGAGAAGTTCCATCATTCAGTAGCTGTGGAGCTTGCTGTCAGTAGGCGTTCATTGTACCTGGTGGTCACCATGCAGAGAGGTCCCATCATTCAGTCGCTGTGGAGCTTGTGGTCAGTAGGCGTTCATTGTACCTGGTGGTCACCATACAACGAAGTCCCATCATTCAGTCTCTGTGGAGCTTGTGGTCAGTAGGCGTTCATTGTACTTGGTGGTAACCATGCAGAGAAGTCCCATCATTCAGTCGCTGTGGAGCTTGCTGTCAGTAGGCGTTCATTGTACCTGGTGGTCACCATGCAGAGAAGTCCCATCATTCAGTCGCTGTGGAGCTTGTGGTCAGTAGGCGTTCATTGTACCTGGTGGTCACCATGCAGAGAAGTCCCATCATTCAGTCGCTGTGGAGCTTGCGGTCAGTAGGCGTTCCTTGTACCTGGTGGTCACCATGCAGAGAAGTCCCATCATTCAGTCTCTGTGGAGCTTGCGTTCAGTAGGCGTTCATTGTACCTGGTGGTCACCATGCAGAGAAGTCCCATCATTCAGTCGCTGTGGAGCTTGTGGTCAGTAGGCGTTCATTGTACCTGGTGGTCACCATGCAGAGAAGTCCCATCATTCAGTCGCTGTGGAGCTTGTGGTCAGTAGGCGTTCATTGTACCTGGTGGTCACCATGCAGAGAAGTCCCATCATTCAGTCACTGTGGAGCTTGCGTTCAGTAGGCGTTCATTGTACCTGGTGGTCACCATGCAGAGAAGTCCCATCATTCAGTCTCTGTGGAGCTTGCGTTCAGTAGGCGTTCATTGTACCTGGTGGTCACCATGCAGAGAAGTCCCATCATTCAGTCGCTGTGGAGCTTGTGGTCAGTAGGCGTTCATTCTACCTGGGGGTCACCATGCATAGAGGTCATATTATTCATACCCCGTGGAGCTTGGTTCTTTCAGCTTTGTGGTACAGTACTGGGACTCATAGTTTTACTGTGAACCATTTGACAGATGCAGACATTTGTGAAAGAGAATTAAATTTGTGTTTAATCAGTGAGGTATGCAGCATTTTGTTTTTGGGATGTACATGAAACAAACATGAATATCATTTATTCATCGCTTTGTATCATGGCCTGCATCAACTCTCATAGGCTCTTCCTTCTGGCTAGGTCATAATCTCTCTGGGGGTTACGTGTGCTTAGTCCATAGCCATCCCCATCGTCTATCTAATGAGATTTTAAGAAGATCAAACTCCTGGATACATTGAGAACCAGTGGGAAGAGCAAAACCGTCAGTCTATGGTAAGAATGAACCAAAAAAGAAGTACTTGAGCACAGAGATGCGGTTGTCAGTAGCACCCATGTGTAAGTAGTGAAGCAGTAGCATAATGGCATTAGGACTGATGGTGGTTTGTGTTTTCTTCTCTCACATCACAGGGGACAAGAACCTTAATGATACTTTGTATATCTCCTGCGTGGAAGTGCCAGAGTTCTCTAGGTGGCAGCAGATAAGTCTTTCTAGCTAGTGAACAGTCAGGGCGTTTGTAGCATCTGCTCACAAGAACAGCTTTCCATCTTCCTCACGATATTGATGCAGTTTGTGAGGCCTCCGCCTGCAGTGATCGTGCTTTATCAGAGTATTGCACTATGGAGTGACTTTCATATCTTATCAGGAATGGATGGAAACCTGATATGATCGTTGACTGAATTACAGTGCAGGATTCTTAGTGTCCATCTAAGAGACCATGGGCGAGTGGCAATATGAGCGCTTGTATCACAGAACTGCATGTAATAAATAGTGATGAGCGAGTATACTCATTGCTCGTGTGTCCTCCGAGTATTTATGACTGCTCGGAGATTTAGTTTTCATCGCGGCAGCTGAATGATTTACAGCTACTAGTACACTCGCTCATCACTAGTAATAAACCATTCACTTTCTGTGACTTGTTCCTACTCTGGATTTTGAGACGGTTTCATTATTGATTAATAACCCAGAGAGCTAGTCCAGTGTTAATTTATTCTGCGTGAAAAAGCACAAGCAGCTAATAGCAAAGAAGGGCGCAGATTGGTATTATTTGTAGTGAGATGTTGGCCTGATTTCTGTGAATGAAGACGGATACTTGGGTTGTTTATCCCTTGGTTCTTTGTCCGGTTCTAAGGCTTGAGCTGTATAAAGCATTGGAGTCCTGGGACTGTGAACTCACCAGTGTCTGCTTTTGATGATTGTCTCAGACTTTCCCGAGAATCTTTGCACGTAGACTGCAGCTCTACAAGGTCGTGTTGAAGCCAGTTGCAAAACTGTATTATTCTTGCTAACTTCCCTATCCAAATTCTGGGAATTTTAAAAACCAGTCTCATTTAGCAAAACGACACACAGGGACATCAGCAAAAACCCATGATATGAACAAATGTGAACAGGGTCCGCAACTTCTGGCATCTCGCACAACACCTGCTGCAAATGATTACTCCCTTGTATGATGCCAGAATCATGGACTTGTGGCCACGGCCAGCTGAAGGCTCCATGCTGTAGGAACTATTGGCTCCAATGGATGACAATGGACCTGGTAAATATGGTAAAGGCTTTCCCCTTGTACATAACTTATTTGTTACTTTATCTTGTAAGCCATCTCCTTTCTATGGAAAGAGGTATTCTCATACAGTTTTGGTGCCGATATACAATTCTACATATACAAATATACAAATAAAATATAATATATATATATATATATATATATATATATAGATGTGTAGGGAGGGAGAAACAAATACATAGTAAAGAGAACAAAATGTCTATACATAGATAGATGTGTCATTTATTTTTGTATGGAGCTGCTATTAGCCGCATGCTCGTTGTGGATCCAGTTTTCAGTGGCTGCTTTGGAAAGTCATCTAGTAATAATTTCCTAGTTTTCCTTTTGGGGTGGCAGTCTGACCTCCTAAGTTGGAATGGGCCGTTGGTGCTATAGATTTCTGGTCACAGTGTAGATCTAATGGTGCAGATTCCTATCCAGATAGGTGTTCACAATGGGTGGTGTTCGGAGGTCTTCATTGTGCTGTGTATCTATCTGGTAGAGTCGCTGCTTGGAGGTTAGCTGGAGGCCACACTCAGTGTGAAAACAAAGACTCTGACAAGCCTGGCAATAACCAATGGTGCTTATATACAAGTGCAACTAATGTGAGATTAAAACATTCATTTATTGTGTGAATTGTGGCCACCATAAGGCCATGAATACCAAACCCATAGAGGTTGTTTGGCTGGTAGCTTTACTAATGTTCTCTTGCCTTTTTAATGACCTGAAACCTCAACATACTGTACTGTCTGTAACAAGCCAAGGGTGATGTGCTAAGTACCCTTTAGATGGAAGAGACAATTGTGAATGTGCAATGAAGGACATTTTTTGGTAAGGTTGGAAAAGCCACAGGACAGGCAGGAGATGTTTGGAAGAAGCACATTTCTGGTCCCATAATTTCACCCAACTATTATTTTATTCACCTTAGTCTTTCCAGTGATTGAGATGTGTTTAGTATCTATGGGATACACTGGCATGTTCAGCCCTCAAAAAGAGGATTGCTGTAGAGAACCTTGCCCTTTCAGTGCCTTATTGCCATCAGAAGCACATGTCATCTGAAAAAAGACCTGTTCAAGCCCTAGCTTGTAGTGCACATGAGGTGGGGATTTGTCATCTCTGCTTGGGTTACCTGGTGAAGTTATGCTGAAGCGTGCAGTGTACACTTGGCTGCATCCAATTGGAAACAGCATTTGTCACTGATTGCACTAGTGTTTTCTTTTTTGGAACTTTTAAAATGTCATGTAATAGAATGCAACATATTTCCTCCCGCAGATAACTCCTGTGAGTCTTCTCACTGCAAACATTGAGATGGAACTACCACATGTAATTAAACCTTAGGACACCCTTATAAAGCCCTGTCATGTTTTCTTAATCTGAAATTGTTTCCAAATCAATGAGGTTAACATATTTAAGAAAGATTTTAATGTTTATACAGTGGGGAAAAAAAGTATTTACTCAGCCACCATTTGTGCAAGTTCTCCCACTTAAAAAGATGAGAGGCCTGTAATTGACATCATAGGTAGAGCACAACTATGAGAGTCAAAATGAGAAAACAAATCCAGAAAATCACCTTGTCTGATTTGGTAAGATTTATTTTGCAAATTATGGTGGAAAATAAGTATTTGGTCACCTAAAAACATGCAAGATTTCTGGCTCTCACAGACCTGTAACTTCTTCTTTAAGAGGCTTCTCTGTCCTCCACTCATTTCCTGTAGTAATGGCTCCTGTGTGAACTTGTTATCAGTATAAAAGACACCTGTCCACAACCTCAAACAGTCACACTCCAAACTCCACTATGGTGAAGACCAAAGAGCTGTCGACACCAGAAACAAAATTGTAGCCCTGCACCAGGCTGGGAAGACTGAATCTGCAATAGGCAAGCAGCTTGGTGTGATGAAATGAACCGTGGGAGCAAGAATAAGAAAACGGAAGACATACAAGACCACTGTTAATCTCCCTCGATCTGGGGCTCCACACAAGATCTCACCCCGTGGGGTCAAAATGATCACAAGAACAGTGAGCAAAAATCCCAGAGCCACACGGGGGGACCTAGTAAATGACCTGCATAGAGCTGTGACCACCATAACAAAGGCTACCATCTGTAGCACTCTACGCCGCCAGGGACTCAGATCCTACAGAGCCAGACGTGTCCCCCTGCCTAAGCCAGTACATGTCTGGGCCCATCTGAAGTTTGCTAGAGAGCATTTGGATTATCCAGAAGAGTATTGGGAGAATGCCATATGGCCTGATGAAACCAATGTAGAACTGTTTGGTAGAAACAAAACTAGTCGTGTTTGGAGGAGACAATGCTGAGTTGCATCCAAAGAACACCATACCTACTGTGAAGCATGGGGGTGGCAACATCATGCTTTGGGGCTGTTTCTCTGCAAATGGACCAGGACGACTGATCTATGTACATGAAAGAATGAAGGTATGTTTCCACGGGAAGTATTGCTTGAGTTTTTCCTGCGGCTTGGACACTGCTTACAGCATAATGGATGGGATTTTATGAAATCCCATCTCCACTATGCGTACAAATATGCAGGTGGCAGACCTGTGTAACCGGACATGCTGCGCGTCTTTATAGACCACAGCATGTCTACATCTTGTGGAGACGCTCCGTGTATGTGTCTATGTGTAGGATGCGGTGATTTCGCATGTGTTAAATGAACGCTTGCGGAATCACCGTGCGTACAAAAGGGGGCAGGGCTTTGGGCGCAGCGGGGTATCCATTGCGTACAAATCGCTACTAATATGCCCCATGGACACATAGCCTGAATAGGGCCATGTATCGGGAGATTTTGAGTGCAAACCTCCTTCCATCAGCAAGGGCATTGAAGATGAAATGTGGATGGGTCTTTCAACATGATTATGATCCCAAGCACACCGCCAGGGCAACAAAGGAGTGGCTTCGTAAGAAGCATATGAAAGTCCTGGAGTGGCCTAACCAGTCTCCAGATCTCAACCCCATAGAAAACCTTTGGAGGGAGTTAAAAGTCCGTGTGGCCCAGCAACAGGCGCAAAACATCACTGCTCTAGAGAAGATCTGCATGGAGGAATGGGCCAACATACCACCAACCGTGTGTGCCATCCTTGTGAAGACTTACAGAAAACGTGTGACCTCTGTCATAGCCAACAAAGTTCATTTCAATATTTTGTTATATATCCTTTTGTTAATGACCAAATACTTATTTTCCACCATAATATGAAAAGTAAATCTTGCCAAATCAGACAAGGTGATTTTCTGGATTTTGTTTTCTCAATTTTGACTCTCATAGTTGTGGTCTACCTGTGATGTCAACTACAGGACTCTCATGTTTTTAAGTGGGAGAACTTGCACAAATGGTGACTGACTAAATACATTTTTTTCCCCACTGTAGTTGTCTAAATCCATAGCAAGTAACCGTATGCCAATGATATGTCAATGAGTTCACAGTGATCTAGATCACTTACAACTGTAATCCGTAGAAATATCAATAAGTTATCTACAGTACAGACCAAAAGTTTGGACACACCTTCTCATTTAAAGATTTTTCTGCATTTTCATGACTATGAAAATTGTACATTCACACTGAAGGCATCAAAACTATGATTTAACACATGTGGGATTATATATTTAACAAAAAAGTGTGAAACAACAGAAATTGTGTCTTATATTCTAGGTTCTTCAAAGTAGCCACCTTTTGCTTTGATGACTGCTTTGCACACTCTTGGCATTCTCTTGATGAGTTTCTAGAGGTAGTCACCGGGAATGGTCTTCCAACAATCTTGAAGGAGTTCCCAGAGATGCTTAGCACTTGTTGGCCCTTTTTGCCTTCACTCTGTTGTCCAGCTCACCCCAACCCATCTCGATTGGGTTCAGGTCTGGTGACTGTGGAGGCCAGGTCATCTGGCGTAGCACCCCATCACTCTCCTTCTTGGTCAAATAGCCCTTACACAGCCTGGAGGTGTGTTTGGGGTCATTGTCCTGTTGAAAAATAAATGATGGTCCAACTAAACGCAAACCGGATGGAATAGCATGCCGCTGCAAGATGCTGTGGTAGCCATGCTGGTTCAGTATGCCTTCGATTTTGAATAAATCCCGAACAGTGTCACCAGCAAAGCACCCCCACAACATCACACCTCCTCCATGCTTCACGGTGGGAACCAGGCATGTAGAGTCCTTCCGTTCACCTTTTCTGCATCGCACAAAGACACGGTGGTTGGAACCAAAGATCTCAAATTTGGACTCATCAGACCAAAGCACAGATATCCACTGGTCTAATGTCCATTCCTTGTGTTCTTTAGCCCAAACAAGTCTCTTCTGCTTGTTGCCTGCCCTTGGCAGTGGTTTCCTAGCAGCTATTTTACCATGAAGGCCTGCTGCACAAAGTCTTCTCTTAACAGTTGTTGTAGAGATGTGTCTACTGCTAGAACTCTGTGTGGCATTGAACTGGTCTCTAATCTGAGCTGCTGTTAACCTGCGATTTCTGAGGCTGGTGACTCGGATAAACTTATCCTCAGAAGCAGAGGTGACTCTTGGTCTTCCTTTCCTGAGGCGGTCCTCATGTGAGCCAGTTTCTTTGTAGCGCTTGATGGTTTTTGCCACTGCACTTGGGGACACTTTCAAAGTTTTCCCAATTTTTCGGACTGACTGACCTTCATTTCTTAAAGTAATGATGGCCACTCGTTTTTCTTTACTTAGCTGTTTTTTTCTTGCCATAATACAAATTCTAACAGTCTATTCATTTTCTACAGTTTTCTACAGTCTATTTTCTGGTTAGCCAATAAAGGTATCACTCCTAGAATACTTCTGTCATCATTGGGCAGAAAAGTATTCACATCGAACAGTCTATTCAGTAGGACTATCAGCTGTGTATCCACCAGACTTCTGCACAACACAACTGATGGGCCCAACCCCATTTATAAGGCAAGAAATCCCACTTATTAGACCTGACAGGGCACACTTGTGAAGTGAAGACCATTCCCGGTGACTACCTCTTGAAGCTCATCAAGAGAATGCCAAGAGTGTGCAAAGCAGTCATCAAAGCAAAAGGTGGCTACTTTGAAGAACCTAGAATATAAGACATAATTTCAGTTGTTTCACACTTTTTTGTTAAGTATATAATTCCACATGTGTTAATTCATAGTTTTGATGCCTTCAGTGTGAATGTACAATTTTCATAGTCATGAAAATACAGAAAAATCTTTAAATGAGAAGGTGTGTCCAAACTTTGGATCTGTACTGTAGATCACTTCCAACTGTAGAAATATCAATGAATTCACAATGATTTAGATAACCTCCAACCCTAAATAAAGGAATATTTGTTGATGGTTTCCGTGCTGCTAGATGACCTTGAGGCATATACTCCGGTATAATAAGTGAAAGATAGTGGTTTATTAGACGGGTTTTGAAGTACAAAATTGCTTCTTCCTCAGGATTGACCACATGTATACAGAGAATGCCCATGTGGTCAATCCTGAGGAAGAAGTAATTTTGTACTTCGAAAAGCGTCAAATAAACCACTATCTTTCACTTATTATTATTCTGAAGTATACATCTGAAGTTCATCTTGCAGTGTGGAAACCATGGACAAATATCCCTTTATTTGATGTTTAATGGTCACTGAGTGACCCGTGGATTCGCTGCAGCTGATGCTCACGTTCCATGCTTTTTCTGTGGATACATCAGGTTAGTCTAATCTAAAGTAATACCTTATTGTGGATATTGGATAAGACCCTATTTGCGCTGATTTCTCCTACAGTCCCTTGCTTAACCCTAAACCGTAGATATCAATGAGTTATCTAGATCATTTTCAAGCGTAGATACTGTATATTAATGAGTTTTTGTTTTGAAAACTGATCTCTGCAATGGTGAAATGTTGTATTCTGTTCACACGACATTCAGAATTAACTTCTGACTGGCTGTACACGCTACAGAACTGTGTACAGCTGAATGTTTCTGCCATTGACGTCTAATCTCTCCGTAAGTTAGAGGAGGACATGAGACTCCGCATGTAAATTCGAAAAGTTTCCAAACATAAACCAACCAAATGTGAAATGACTCCAGTTTTCTACATCTGGCCTCTGAGTCATTGAGGGCATGAAGATTTCTTCTTGCTGCTACATATGATAAGGATATTTCTTTCTATACGGTTTGGTTTCCATTAACTACCCCATGCCTTTCACAGAGTACAACTGATGGAGACACGTGGTCTCTAGCATAGAGGGATACCTCCCTGAGGTAGACAGGTTGTAGGACTTACCTGTTCGTATTGTCAGTGACAGGTCACTTATTGAAGTGTATTGTGAGTGATCTATTGACTTTGGCAAATAATCAGATCTGTCCTTTGGACTAACATGGTGCAATGTGAATGTTACAAGGATGTTTCTCTGCCGATATCTTCTGAGCAATCATCCTGGCAGTAGATAAATTGTATGATCCTCCGTTAAAGAGGATGGAAATGTCCAAAATTAGAAAGTGATACTCTTTCATTTACCATATGCGACGTTTCTATTAGTGATGAGTGAATATACTCATTACTCGAGATTTCTCGAGCATGCTCGGGGGTCCTCCGAGTATTTTTTAGTGCTCGGAGATTTAGTTTTCATTGCCGCAGCTGAATGATTTACATCTGTTAGCCAGCATAAGTACATGTGGGGGTTGCCTGGTTGCTAGGGAATCCACACATGTAATCAAGCTGGCTAACAGATGTAAATCATCCAGATGTGGGGAAGAAAACTAAATCTCTGAGCGCTAAAAAATACTTGGAGGTCACCCGAGTGTGCTGTGGAAATCTCGAGTAACGAGTAACTAGTTTCTATCACTTCAATGTTATCATGGGAATGCTCCAATGATAGCCTCCATTTGATGATGAAATGTATTCTTCTATGATGATTTCTGGGTTCTTCCATAGCACTTTTTGCCTGCAGCTTTTTGTACTTCGTATTTAAGTATAAAGCTGCAATGTATGTCAAGCTGCAAGGAACACATAGAAGCCATTGAAGGAAAAGTCTTTGGATGGGATTCCAGACTGGCACATCTTTAGTTAGTCCTTGTGGGAACGATATGAAATCTTCTCCATCAGTAGAAGTTTTTATAGTAATTTACCCCACCTTCTGCCCAAGCTGTAACGAAGTCTGGGTGGCCACTTTCCATCCCAATAAGCGTGGTCGGTAACAGTCTCCATGTTTGTTCTACTAGATCGTAGGCGGCTGCTTTCAGGCTTTGCAGAGGTTGTGGCAGTTGTTTAAAGCAGGTGCGGGTTTTGATTTAATTAATAACTTAAATGGGACTTAGCTGCAATAACTGCAACATTTCTTCTTTAGTATGTGGCAGTGATTTATAGTTGCAGATCAGCATCTGCACCCTGTCGGCCTGCGCAGTAGTGGCGCTATGTGTGAACATTGATGGATTTGGTGACTACACTGCGAGGACATGTAGTCGGATTCTCTACGCAGTGCAGCTTAAGGCTCTGGGCTTACCAATTTATCATTTCTCACAACTAACAAAAGAGACCAAGCACATGAGTGGGGTCTTACATCAGTTTATTCTGGTCGGCCTTCTTAAAATAAGGCGCCTCCTTCTATTCCAGAAATAGTGACACATAGCAGCCATGAGCTATAAACAATTCAGTGGAGTTACAACCAATTGGCTTTTTCTACTTAGAAACATTCTGATGACGAGTGAAACCTTCTCATTGTTCACTAAAGGGTAAGTTAGATTGTTATCACCGTCATCCAAGTGATGACCGCCTCATATGTAGACGTTGGGAAGAGCATCTACAGGTCATTTTCAAGGAATATTTGTACAAGTGAATGCATATTTATTGAAACAAAGAAAAAAAATAAATATATCAAATCTGTTTTATATTCCTCATTCTCCTATTTTTTTTTCCCATAAAGTCACAAGATTCCTAAAAATAATTATGGTTGGAGAACAGAAAAAAAAAACACAGGTGACTCAAAGTGTCTTGTACGTGATCATATCAAACTTCATAATGTGACAAGAACAGAGAGGAAACTCCTGCCAGGATCTGTCAGATCGCTTTTGACACAAGCCCTATGAATTTATGGCAAATAGCTGAACATTCTAAGGGCATAAACCCCAGAGTTGTGTGTCCATCATGGAAAGGACTACAGCCTTCTTCATAAGATATTAAGTTTGTGCCTCCTAAGAACATTATACATTGATGGGTCATAACATGGAACCCTCCCTCTCCGATCTGTTGAGAACTGAGCTCCACTAGACATCAGCAGGTGTGCTGCGGTAGCATCTTAAGATGTTCGTACCAGGTCCTATGCATCTGTGCTGCCTCAATGGATGTGTATGCCCTCATATGATCCATCTGATTGACATCTGGGAATTTGGCGATGTCATCACCTCCATCATTCCTTACCATTATCCAGGTGAAAGAACAGAAGTACTTGTCATGAAAGAGAATAGATGAAGTATGGATTCTTACAGGCAATGTTCCATGGGAGAAAAGAATCGAAGTAAGCTCTCAAATCAGAACAAAGAAACTCACTATTAGGGACAAACATTGCCTTCTAGTGTAGCTACCCCTCAAAGGTGGTACTTGCTAGATAGCTAATTAAACTGCTTAAAGAGTCACACTGCCAGTAGGGAATCTGCTGACATGAACGCGGCAATGTTCAATATTAATGTAGCTGCTTTGTGCCATATTCACATGCAAAATAGATCTAGTAATGGAGAACATCCACACTGCCTAAAGGGGTTTTCTCACCAACAAAGTTCTTTTTAATCACTAGAGCTTGGAATAATAATTTCCACAATAGGATGATAAAATGTTCCTGTGCTGAGAATCTTATAAACATGCCCCGGCTGTGTACCATGTAATGGCTGTGTCTGACCGTGCAGGAACATGGTCTAGTCATACCACAGCTCATGGGCAGGAGAGGACACAGGAGTGTATACAGAAAGGACAGCATGGGATCATATCTGCAGGGGAGGGCATAGGAAAGTATACAGATATTACAGCGGGGGATCATATCTCCTGGGGAGGGGAGGACACAGGAGAGTATACAGACAGGACAGCACGGGATCACATCTGGGGAAGTGAGCACAGGAGAGTATTCAGACAGGACAGCACGAGATCACATCCTGGGAAGGGAGGACACAGGAGAGTATACAGGCAGGACAGCACGGGATCATATCGGGAGGAGAGGACACATGAGAGTATACAGACAGGACAGCACGGGATCTTATTTTCTGGACATGGGAGGATGCAGGAGAATATACACAGACAGGACAGCACAGGATCACATCTACGGGGCAGGGGAGGACACGGGAGTATTCAGACAGGACAGCACGAGATCACATATCCTGGGGAAGGGACGACACAGGAGAGTCTACAGGCCGGACAGCACGGGATCACGTCTGGGGAAGAGAGCACAGGAGAGTATACAGACAAGACAGCACGGGATCATATCTGCAGGGGAGAGCATAGGAGAGTATAGAGATATTACAGCGGGGGATCATATCTCCTGGGGAGGGGAGGACACAGGAGAGTATACAGACAGGAGAGCACGGGATCACATCTGGGGAGGACACAGGAGAGTATACAGACAGGACAGCACGGGATCACATCTGGGGAAGGGAGAGCACAGGAGAGTATTCAGACAGGACGGCACGGGATCACATCTGGGGAAGGGAGGACACGGGAGAGTATACAGACAGGACAGCACAGGATCACATCTACGGGGGAAGGTAGGACACAGAAGAGTATACAGACAGTACAGCACACAGGAGAGTATACAGACAGGACAGCACGGGATCATATCTGGGGAAGGGAGAGCACAGGAGAGTATACAGACAAGACAGCATGGGATCACATCTCCAGGGGAGGACACAGGAGAGTATACAGACAGGACAGCACGGGATCATATCTGCAGGGGAGAGCATAGGAGAGTATACAGATATTACAGCGGGGGATCATATCTCCTGGGGAGGGGAGGACCAGGGCTGTGGAGTCGGAGTTAGTTTTGGTTGGAGTCGGTAGAAATGTACCAACTCCGACTCCAGCTTTAAAAAAAATGTATTATTTCATAATTGAACTTTCATATGAATTTTATAAATGTTACTCAAATATATATGTTCTATCAAACTATGAACAAGAGTGATAAGCAGTTCTGCTGGAGAAAGAGACATTTCTTACTTCTTGTGTGTCACTGTTCTCCACTGCCCTTATCTAATATTATACTTGGTTAACCTCATGCTGCCCCAACCCCCTACTTACAATGTATGAAACTGAAAGTAAAAATGTGTTGCAAATTCTTAGTAGTAAAGCTCCTCCTCTAGACTAGATGTTTACTAGGTGTGCATCTTCCAAGCATCTCACAGCTGCTATTCAGAAGAGGAAGACTGTAAGAAGTATTATCCTTTCAATAAACTTTGCATCAGTTAACTGTGAGTACATGAGGAATAACAGTATTACTGACCACTATATCAGTTGTACGACCTGGCAATAATTTTGTACAATTGTTTTTAGGAAAAACAATTGTCATTTGGATTGTGAATGCAGAATTAAAAACCTGGGAATGTCAAAGAAGCGTCACATTAAATCAGCTGTATTTGAACATTTCATCACTCAAGATAGAAAACATGTCTGTCAGTGTATGACAAATGATCCAGACGAAAACAAATGCTGTGAAGCCAAGATCAGTGCATATTCAGGCAAAGATAAAAATGCTCCTACCAGAGCTTCTAATCTAAAGAGACATTTACAGTGCTTTCATCCAGAAGTACTGAAAGCAGTGGATGAGAAAACTGCATCCAAACCAATGAACCAGTGCCCAGCTCTTCCAGCCAAACAAAGGAGCAGAGAACTTTGCAGCCATCAGTTGAAAGATATTTTGTCAGTGACAAAGTTACTGTGACAATGACCGTAGATACATTTAAAAAACATCATAGAGCTTGTTGTAAAGGATATTGTGCCTATTTCATTATTTTCAAGACCAGCTTTTATGTGTCTGAATGGGGAAATGGCCCGCAAGCTTGGTGTTTCTCTGGAGAGAGAGAGTATTAGAAAATTAGTAATCGAAGAAGCTTTTAAACAAAAGGAAGAACTTAAAAAAACTCTCAAGGGACGCTTTCTGTTTCTTAAAATGGATGCCTGCACACATCACAGAGTGAACTATTTTGCCATCAATGTCGGATTTGTTTGTGACAAAAATGAAATAGTTACCAAGACATTGGCAGTAAAAGACACCAAAGCTCATCACACCAGTGAGTTTCTCCAGGTCTTGGTGGAAAAGGTTCTGCAAGACTATGAACTTAAAAAAGAGCAAGTTCTTTCTGTCGTAACTGACAATGCTTCAAATATGATAAGTACTATTAAGCTAATGAATGAGAGTAATGATGGTGACCAGCAGCTAGAAGAACATTCTGGGTCCACAGACACAGAAATGTTTGAAATAGAGGAACACAGTATTGTAACTGAGGAGCAAACTGAAGTTGCTTCAGATGAACAGCAACATGATAGTTTAGATGATCTTGTTGAAACTGTCAATACGTTCTTTCATTCATCACATGCGCTGTGTTGTGCATACGCTACAGCTGGCTATAATAGACAGTCTGCAAGAAGGACATGCTGCTGCACTGATTGGCAAGGTGAGAAAATTGGCTACTGTTGCCAGAACCCCTAAAGTTGACTCAATTTTGAAGAGACGTGCTGGAAAAGGGGCAATTATTGATCAAGCCACACGATGGGGCAGTACTTATTTAATGATTCAGCGCTTGGTTGAACTGAAAACCATTCTTGTAGACATGGCTAACCCTCAACTGACGCTAAATGAAAGTCAGTGGAATCAGGTGACTGAGCTGGAAAAATTGCTAGAGCACCCATTTACAGTGACTAATAAATTACAAGCAGAGGACTTAACTCCAGGTATTTTCTTAACCCTTTAGTGACAGAGCCAACTTGGTACTTAATGACCGAGCCAATTTTTACAATTCTGACCACTGTTACTTTATGAGGTTATAACTCTGGAATGCTTTAACGGATCCTGCTGATTCTGAGATTGTTTTTTCGTGACATATTGTACTTCATGCTAGTGGTAACATTTCTTCGATATTACTTGCGGTTATTTATGAAAAAAACAGAAATATAGTGAACATTTTTACAATTTTGCAATTTTCAAAATTTGTATTTTTATGCCCTTAAATCACAGAGATATGTCACGAAAAATAGTTAATAAATAACATTTCCCACATGTCTACTTTACATCAACACAATTTTGGAAACAAAATTTTTTTTTGTTAGGGAGTTATAAGGGTTAAAAGTTGACCAGCAATTTCTCATTTTTACAACACCATTTTTTTTAGGGACCACATCACATTTGAAGTCATTTTGAGGGGTCTATATGATAGAAAATAACCAAGTGTGACACCATTCTAAAAACTGCACCCCTCAAGCTGCTCAAAACCACATTCAAGAAGTTTATGTACTTTACGTGCTTCACATGAACTGAAACAATAGAAGGAAAAAATGAACATTTAACTTTTTTTTGCAAACATTTTACTTCAGAACCTTTTTTTTTTATTTTCACAAGTGTAAAAACAGAAATTTAACCATAAATTTTGTTGTGCAATTTCTCCTGAATACGCCAATACCCCATATGTGGGGGTAAACCACTGTTTGGGCGCACCGCAGAGCTTGGAAGTGAAGGAGCGCTGTTTGACTTTTTCAATGCAGAATTGGCTGGAATTGAGATTGGATGCCGTGTCACGTTTAGAGAGCCCCTGATGTGCCTAAACAGTGGAATCGCTCCACAAGTGACACCATTTTGGAAACTAGACCCCTTAAGGAACTTATCTAGATGTGTGGTGAGCTCTTTGAACTCCCAAGTGCTTCACAGAAGTTTATAACGTAGAGCTGTGAAAATAAAAAATCACTTTTTTCTACAAAAATTATATTTTTGCCCCCAATTTTTTATTTTCACAAGGGTAACAGGAGAAATTAGACCACAAAAGTTGTCCAATTTCTCCTGAGTACGTCGATACCCCATATGTGGGGGTAAACCACTGTTTGGGCGCACCGCAGAGCTTGGAAGAGAAGGAGTGCCGTTTTACTTTTTCAATTTAGAATTGGCTGGAATTGAGATCGGACGCCATGTTGCGTTTGGAGAGCCCCTGATGTGCTTAAACAGTAGAAACCCCCCACAAGTGACCCCATTTTGGAAACTAGACCCCCCAAGGAACTTATCTAGATATGTGGTGAGAACTTTGAATGCCCAAGTGCTTCACAGAAGTTTATAATGCAGAGTCGGGAAAATAAAAAATATTTTTGTTTTCCACAAAAAAGATTTTTTAGCCCCCAAGTTTTTATTTTCACAAGGGTAACAAGAGAAATTGGACCGCAAAAGTTGTCCAATTTGTCCTGAGTATGCTGGTACCCTGTTGTGAATTCCGTTCTCAGACTCCCTCTTGTGGTCATGAAGGGTACTTTGGTTAGTTCTGCTCTTGGACTCCCTCTGGTGGCTTTGAGCGGAACTGCTGGTCACTGAGGTTGGCTTTGTCAGCTGCTCTCGTTTATTGCTGCTGGCTTCCCTATTTAACTCCACTCAGATCGTTACTTGATGCCAGCTTTCAATGTTTCAGTATTGGTTCAGATCTCTCTTGGACTTCTCTGAGGACCTGTCTACTCCAGCAGAAGCTAAGTCTTTGCTAGTTCATTTGTTGTTACTGCTTCTTGAATATATTTCTTAGTACTGCTAATTTCTAGTCCAGCTTGCTATCATGATATTTCCTTGCTAGCTGGAAGCTTTGGGGTGCAGAGTGGCACCTCCACACCGTGAGTCGGTGTGGGGAGTCTTTTTGCTTACTCTGCGTGGTTTTTTGTAGTCTTTTTGTGCTGACCGCATAGTTCCCTTTGCTATCCTCTGACTAGTGAAGTCTGGCCTCCTATGCTAAAACCTGTTTCATTCCTGTGTTTGTGACTTTCCTCTTAACTCACAGTCAATATATGTGGGGGCTGACTTTACCTTTGGGGAATTTCTCTGAGGCAAGGTTAGGCTTCTTTTCTATCTTTAGGGGTAGTTAGCTCTTAGGCTGTGAAGAGGCGTCTAGGGAGAGTTAGGTACGCTCCACAGCTATTTCTGGTGTGTGTGATAGGAGTAGGATTTGCGGTCAGCAGAGTTCCCACTTTCCCAGAGCTTGTTCTGATTACTAGTTTACTCATCAGGTCATTCCGGGTGCTCCTAACCACCAGGTCCATAACAGTACCCCATATGTGGGGGTAAACCACTGTATGGGCGCACGGCAGAGCTCGGAAGGGAAGGAGCGCCGTTTTGGAATGCAGACTTTGATAGAATGGTCTGCGGGCGTTATGTTGCGTTTGCAGAGCCCCTGATGTACCTAAACAATAGAAACCCCCCACAAGTGACCCCATTTTGGAAACTAGATGTGTGGTGAGAACTTTGAATGCCCAAGAGCTTCACAGAAGTTTATAATGCAGTCGTGAAAATAAAAAGTATTATTTTTTTCCACAAAAAAGATTTTTTAGCCCCCAAGTTTTTATTTTCACAAGGGTAAGAGGAGAAATTGGACCCCAAAAGTTGTTGTCCAATTTATCCAAAGTACGCTGATGCCCCATATGTGGAGGTAAACCACTGTTTGGGCACACGGCAGAGCTCAGAAGGGAGGGAGCACCATTTGACTTTTTGAGCGCAAAATTGGCTGTCGTGTTTGGAGACCCCCTGATGTACCTAACAGTGGAAACCCCCAATTCTAACTCCAACCATAACCCCAACACACCCCTAACCCTAATCCCAACCCGATCCATAATCCTAATCACAACCCTAACGATAATCACAACCCTAACCCCAAAACAACCCTAATCTCAACCCTAACCATAACCCTAATCAAAACCCTAAATCCAACACACCCCTAATCCTAATCTCAACCCTAACCTCAAACCTAACCCTAATCCCAATACACCCCTAATCCCAACCTTAACCCTAATCCCAAACCTAACCCTAACCCCAAACGTAACCCTAATGCCAACCCTAATCCCAACTCCAACCCTAACTTTAGCCTCAACCCTAGCCCTAACTTTAGCCCTAACCTTAACCCCAATTTTAGCCCTAACCATAACCCTAGCCCTAACTTTAGCCCCAACCCTAATCCTAAGGCTACTTTCACACTTGCGTCGTGTGGCATCCGTCGCAATCCGTCGTTTTGGACAAAAAACGGATCCTGCATATGTGCCCGCAGGATGCCTTTTTTGCCCATAGACTTGTATTGCCGATGGATGGCCACACGTCACGTCCGTCGTGCACTGGATCCGTTGTGTTTTGGCGGACCGTCGTCACAATAAAAAGTTCAATGTAACCTTTTTTTTGTACGTCGCGTCCGCCATTTCCGCTCATGTGTGGCCGTAACTCTGCCCCCTCTTCCCCAGGACATAGACTGGGCAGTGGATGCATTGAAAAACTGCATCCTCTGCCCACGTGCACAATTTTAACGTGTGTCAATATATCGGGCCAACGCATTGCGACGGCTCCGTACCGACGCAAGTGTGAAAGAAGCCTAACCCTAGCCCTAACCCTAAATTTTGCCCCAACCCTAACCCTAATTTTAGCCCCAACTCCTCCTGTCGGCCGGCAGATGGCAGCAGAGAGCGGGCGCACTGCGCATGCGCCCGCCATTTTCTTTCCATAGGAAGAAGCAGGCAGGAGGACCCAGGGACACCGGTAAGTATAGCAGGGTCCCCGAATCCCCCTATTTCTCTGTCTTCTGATGTGCGATCACATCAGAGGACAGAATATGACCGATCGCTTTTTTTTTTTTTTTGCGACCGCCGGTAAACAGTTAATTACCGGCGATCGCAAAACGGGTCGGTAAGAACCGACCCCGATCATGTTCTTTGGGGTCTCGGCTACCCCCGGACCCCCGGCAGCCTAGACCCCAAAGATCTTCCGGGTGCCGGCCGGCGAGCGCACTGCGCATGCGCCCACCATTTTTTTGCCGGAAGAAGATGGCGGCGCCCATCGGGAGCCATGAGGAGCACCGGGGGAGACAGGTGAATGTCGGGGGGCTATCGGGGACCCCATTTCTCTGTCCTCTGATGTGCGATCACATCGGAGGACAGAGAAATTAAAAGGGAGATCGCGTTTTTGGGTTTTTTTTGCGATCGCCGGTAAACGGTTAATTACCGGCGATTGCAACTCGGGGGCCGGTAAAAAAAAAACCCCGAATCATGTTCTCTGGGGTCTCGGCTACCCCCGGCAACCGAGACCCCAGAGAAAACCCGACTCTGGGGGGTGCTATTCACTTTTTCCACAGCGTCGTTAATTAATGGCGCTGTGGTTTAAGTACCCTTAACTGCCGCTGTTAAAAGGTGTATCGGCGGTCGTTAAGGGGTTAAAGGAGTGGAAGAACCTGATGTTTCGCCTGTCCCAAAGAGGAGGGTTAATTGCAAGTGGCATTGCTACATCAATGAAACGGAGAGAGGAGCTACTATTACAAAATAACATTCTTTTGGCAGCTGTTTATGTAGACCCAATGCATCGGATTCTTCTAGATGATCAACAGCTAACTAAAGGAAAAGAAGCTCTGTTTGAAATAGCAGTAAGGATGAAAGGGTTGCAGAACAGTCAGGAGGAACAAGAAGAATTTGGTCGTCCTGCCACATCTTCACCCTCATCAACTGATGAAGAATTTAATATCGAAAAATATTTGGATCACAAGGAACGTGCAAAGCGTTCCCGCATAGAAGAGTAATCCCCATCAAAAAACACAGCCAGTACATTTCAGCAGAATTTTTCATGTGCACTAAAAGAAATTGAGAAATTTGACCGTTCATCAAAAATAACAGTGCAACAAGCGATTCCTCTGTATCCTGACATTGTCAGAGATGTTGCCCGAGTGGTTACTGCTTTGCCACCAACCCAAGTTAGTGTAGAGAGGTTGTTCTCTGCTCTCAGAATTATTAGATCAGATTTGAGGGCATCCATGAAGGAGGATCTGACATAGGCAATACTTTTTCTGAGGACAAATTTATAGATTTCTTCTTATTAACTGCATAACAGTGTTTATTGCATATTTACTTACAATAGTTTAGAAAAAGTTTATAAAAGTTATTTGCTATATTCTAATTGTATTCTAATAAATATAGTTTTTGGTCTGATTACTTATATGATGGTGAGAAACTGAATAAGCACGATATTAATATTTTACAACAGTAAATTTATTGTTCCTAATTGGCCATTTATGAAGGAGTCGGAACCTGATAAAATCCAGGAGTCGGAGTCGCAACTGTGGCTTACCGACTCCACAGCCCTGGGGAGGACCCAGGAGAGTATACAGACAGGACAGCACGGGATCACATCTGGGGAAGGGAGAGCACAGGAGAGTATTCAGACAGGACAGCACAAGATCACATATCCTGGGGAACGGAGGACACAGGAGAGTATATAGGCAGGACAGCACGGGATCATATTGGGAGGAGAGGATACAGGAGAGTATACAGACAGGACAGCACGGAATCTTATCTCCTGGACAGGGGAGGACCCAGGAGAATATACACAGACAGGACAGCATGGGATCATATCGTGAGGGGAGGACACAGGAGAGTATACAGACAGGACAGCACGGGATCACATCTGGGGAAGGGAGAGCACAGGAGAGTATACAGACAGGACAGCACGAGATCACATATCCTGGGGAAGGGAGGAGACAGGTGAGTATACAGGCAGGACAGCACTGGATCACATCTGGGGAAGGGAGGACACAGGAGAGTATACAGACAGCACGGGATCACATCTCATGGGGAAGGGAGGACACAGGAGAGTATACAGACAGGACAGCACGGGATCACATCTGGGGAAGGGAGGACACAGGAGAGTATACAGACAGGACAGCACGGGATCACATCTGGGGAGGATACAGGAGAGTATACAGACAGGACAGCAAGGGATCACATCTGGGGAAGGGAGAGCACATGAGAGTATACAGACAGGACAGCACAGGATCACATCTGGGGAAGGGAGGACACGTGATCATGTACAGACAGGACAGCACAGGATCTTATCTTCTGGACAGGGGAGGACCCAGGAGAATACACAAACAGGGCAGCATGGGATCATATCGTGAGGGGAGGACACAGGAGAGTACACAGACAGGACAGCACAGGATCTTATCTCTTGGACAGGAGAGGAGGCAGGAGAATATACACGGACAGCATCGGATCACATCTATGGGGCAGGGGAGGACACAGGAGAGTATACAGACAGTACAGCAGACAGGAGAGTATACAAACAGGACAGCACGAGATCACATCCTGGGGAAGGGAGGACACAGGAGAGTATAAAGGCAGGACAGCACGGGATCATATCGGGAGGAGAGGATACAGGAGAGTATACAGACAGGACAGCACGGGATCTTATCTCCTGGACAAGGGAGGACACAGGAGAATATACACAGACAGGACAGCACGGGATCATATCTCCTGGGAAGGACACATGAGAGTATACAGACAGGACAGCATGGGATCACATCTGTGGAAGGGAGAGCACAGGAAAGCATACAGACAAGATAGCACGGGATCACATCTGGGGAAGGGAGGACACAGGAGAGTATTCAGACAAGACAGCACGGGATCACATCTCGTGGACAGGAGGATGCAGGAGAGAATACAGGCGTTACATCGGGGGATCACAGATGTTTCTTTCTTTGAGGTAAAACAACTTTTAAAAAAGACAGGGAAATGTTTTACCACACAAAAAGAATCTGTTGTGATCCCATGTTGTAATGTCCGTATATTCTTTTGTCCCCCCCCCCACCCAGAAGATGTGGTATGATCAGACCACGTTCCTGAACGTCGTCATATCACATAGAAAGCAGAGACCGCTTCACAAGTTGGTGAATATCACATCTTTATTCTGTCTTCAGTTTATTTGATTGTGTACACATTCCTGTGCGGTCAGACACGGCCTTACACAGTACACAGCAGGGGCACATGTATTATTATTATTATACATTTTTATTATAGCGCCACTTATTCCATGGTGCTATACATGTAAACGGGGCAAATTTAGACAAGTACAATAAGCATGAGTAAAACAAGGCACACACAAGTACAGGAGGAGAGTGGACCCTGCCCGCGAGGGCTCACAGTCTACAGGGGATGGGTGAGAATACACTAGGAGAGGGTAGAGCTGGTCATGCAGAGGTTCAGTAGACTGAGGATCACAGCAGGTTGTAGGCTTGTCGGAAGAGGTGGGTCTTCAGGTTCCTTTTGAAGGTTTCCATGGTAGGAGAGAGCCTGATGTGTTGGGTTAGAGAGTTCCAGAGTAGAGGGGAAGCATGGGAGAAGTCTTGGATGCGGTTGTGGGAGGAAGAGATGAGATCATGAGACGATCGAAGGTTGCGTGTAGGTAGGTACCGGGAGACCATGTCACAGATGTATGGAGGAGTCAGGTTGTGAATGGCTTTGTATGTCATTGTTAGTGTTTTGAACTGTAGCCTCTGGGCAATAGGAAGCCAATGAATGGCCTGGCAGAGAGGAGAGGCTGGGGAATAATGGGGAGACAGGTGGATTAGTCAGGAAGCAGAGTTTAGAATGGATTGGAGTAGTGCCAGAGTGCTAGAGGGGAGGCCAGAGAGTAGGAGGTTGCAGTAGTCGAGGCGGGAGATGATAAGGGCATGTACTAGGGTTTTTTTGGTTTCATGGTCAAGTTATGCACGGATGCGGGTCCACAGTGTCGAAGGCAGAAGACAGGTCCAGGAGGAGGACAGAGTAGTGTCGCTTGCTCTTGGCGGTTAGTAGATCGTTGGTCACTTTATTTAGGGCAGTTTCAGTTGAATGATGTTATCGGAAGCCAGATTGTAACCGGTCAAAGAGGGAGCAGGAGGAGAAGTGGGAGGACAGTTCAAGATGGACATGCTGTTCTAGTAGTTTTGAGGCATAAGATTATCTCAGCACAGGAAAAAAATAAACACATGCAATTGTGTAAATTGTTATTATTCCCAGATGTATTGATTAAGATCAACTTTAAAATTAACTTTGTTTGTGGGGAAAACCCATTTAAATTGTTAAATCTTCATTACTTGAATTCCCTTAAAAGGACATAAAAGGCATTAACCATGAGGAGCAGACTACCCCATCCACATGATAACACCCAATCTCACAGCTTCTAGTGTCTTATCTTTTCCCCATAGTGTATCCTGCTGCCATGTTGTCTACATTGTGTCCCAACCACTTGATGGAAAAACGGTAATTAGACCTACCGGTAATTGTGTTTCCAGGAATCCATTCTGATAGCACCATGGAAGATGTCCTTATCCACGTGGGACAGGAAACCACAAGAGCATAAAAGGACCCTCCCCCTACCACCGTTCACTAATTTTCCAAAGTAACACATCTGGATGGATGCAAGAAGAGAATTTTATTTAAACAAGAAAATATCATACAAATGTTACATCACATTAGAATGGAGTGCTTTGCAATAGGGAGGGAACTAATAGTGCTGTCAGGATGGATTCCTGGAAACACAATTACCTGTAGGTCTAATTACCATTTTCCAGGTCACCTGACAGCACCATGGAGAAGTACCAAAGAATAATGGTCCTAGGGTGGGACTACTGCATGAGGCACCTTTCTGCCAAACGCTAATTGTGTTGACACCACATCTAGTTTATAGTGCTTGGAAAAGGTATTGAGACTGGACCAGGATGCGGCCCTGTAGATCTGTTCTGCTGAAGCTCACCCTTTTTCTGCCCAAGAAGCGGCCATAGCCCTAGTTGAATGGGCCCTGAGACCCTCTGAGGGGCTCTTCCCTTGTGCATCATAGGCTAAGCTTATTGTGGTTCTAATCCATCTAGCAATAGTGGACTTTGATGCCTTCTTCCCTTTATTTGTACCCCGGTACTGTATAAATAGATTATTATCCTGCCTCCAGGCCCTGGTCGCTTCCAGGAACGTGATTACTGTCTCCCTAACATCTAAATTATGGTAGGATCTTTCCTTCTGGTTTTAAAGGAGTTGGCAAAATGAAGGAAGCACCACCTCCTGATTCATATTTGAATCCGATACTACCTTTGGGAGAAAAGCTGGATTTAGTCTCAAGACTAATCGATCGTCGAACACCTGTAGATAAAGGTTCTGAATAGATAGGGCCTGAAGTTCTCCTAGCCTTTTTGCTGATGTAATGGCCACTAGGAACACTGTCTTGAGCGAAAGTTTACTGATCTCTAGTAGTGATGAGCGAGTGTACTCCTTGCTTGGGTTTTCCCGAGCACGCTCTGGTGACCTCCAAGTATTTATGACAGCTCGGAGATTTAGTTTTCATGGCAGCTGAATGATTTACAGCTACTACCCAGGCTGAGTACATGTGGGGGTTGCCTGGTTGCTAGGGAATCACCACATGTAATCAAGCAGGCTAGTAGCTGTAAATCATTTAGCTGCCACGATGAAAACTGAATCTCCGAGCAGTCATAAATACTCAGAGGTCACCCGAGCGTGCTCGGGGAAAACCCGAGCAAAGAATACAGTCGCTCATCACTAATCTCTAGGTCTTCTGCCAGATCGTATGGGTGCCTGCATAACGTGTTAAGTACTAAATTAAGGTCCCAAGGAGGGACAGTTTTCCTTATTAAGGGTCTTAGCCTCTGAACAGCTTTGGAGAAACGGGCTTTCCAAGGGTGTGATGATAAGGAGGAGTCGTAATATACACTGAGGGCTGCAATCTGTACCCTTAGGGTACTAGGTCTAAAGGCTGAGTCACACATAATATTATCGTTAACGATATCGTTGCAACGTCACGCTTTTGGTGACGTAGCCAATGATCCCGCTAACGATCTCGTTATGTGTGACAGCGACGATCAGGCCCCTGCTGGGAGATCGTTGGTCGATGGGAATGATCAGGACCTTTTTTTGGTCGCTGATCACCTGCTGTCATCGCTGGATCGGCGTGTGTGACGCCGATCCAGCGATGTGTTCACTTGGAACCAGGGTAAATATCGGGTTACTAAGCGCAGGGCCGCGCTTAGTAACCCGATATTTACCCTGGTTACCATTGTAAAAGTAAAAAAAAAACAGTACATACTCACATTCTGATGTCTGTCACGTCCCCCGGCGTCCACAGGGTTAAAACTGCTTTCGGCAAGAGCGCTGCTAATATGCACGCGCTGCTGCCGAGAGCTTCCCTGCACTGACTGTGTCAGCGCCGGCCATAAAGCAGCACAGCGGTGACGTCACCGCTGTTACTGCTGGCGCTGACATTCAGTGGACGCCGGCGGGGGACGTGACAGACATCAGAATGTGAGTATGTAGTGTGTTTTTTTTTTTTACTTTTACAATGGTAACCAGGGTAAATATCGGGTTACTAAGCGCGGCCCTGCACTTAGTAACCCGATGTTTACCCTGGTTACCCGGGTGCTGCAGGGGGACTTCGGCATCGTTGAAGACCGTTTCAACGATGCCAAAGTCGTTCCCCTGATCGTTGGTCGCTGGAGAGAGCTGTCTGTGTGACAGCTCCCCATTGACCACACAATGACTTACCAACGATCACGGCCAGGTCGTATCGCTGGTCGTGATCGTTGGTAAGTCGTTTAGTGTAACAGTACCTTTAGCCCTTTTTTGAACCCTGACTGTAGGAAGTCAGGAATCTTGGGGAAATCTGGGTGGCCAGTATCAACTGTCGCCTCGCCACAGTAACTGCAGAATCTCTTCCAAATTTTCCTATAAATTGCGGAAGTCACTGGTTTTCTGCTTGCTTGTAGAGTAGAGATAACCTCATCTGACAGGCCCCTAGATCTTAGGACTTGACACTCAGTATCCAGGCTGATAGCTGGAGGGTTTCCGGGTTGAGGTGCAGAACCGGACCCTGGTGGAGATGGTCATTTCTTTTTTTATAGCAGCAGGGGTTCTTCTGACATCTTCCTTACAGTGCCTTGCGAAAGTATTTGGCCCCCTGGAGCTAATCAACCTTTTCCCACATATCATGCTTCTAACAAAGATACCAAGTGTAAATTTTTGGAGAAGAATCAACAACAAGTGGAACACAATTGTGAAGCTGAACGAAATTTATTGGTTATTTTAAATTTTTGTGGAAATTCAAAAACTGAAAAGTGGGGTGTGCAATATTATTCGGCCCCTTTACTTTCAGTGCGGCAAACTCCCTCCAGAAGTTCATTGTGGATCTCTGAATGATCCAATGTTGTCCTAAATGCCTAATGCTGATAAATATAATCCACCTGTGTGTAATCAAGTCTCCGCATAAATGCACCTGCTCTGTGATAGTCTCAGGGTTCTGTTTGAAGCACAGAGAGCATCATGAGGACCAAGGAACACAACAGGCAGGTCAGTGATACTGTTGTGGAGAACTTTAAAGCTGGATTTGAATACAAAATGATTTCCAAAACTTTAAACATCCTAAGGAGTACTGTGCAAGCGATCATATTGAAATGGAAGGAGTATCATAGCACTGCAAATCTACCAAGACCCGGCCGTCCCTCTAAACGTTCTTCTAAAACAAGGAGAAGACTGATCAGAGATGCAGCCAAGAGGCCCATGATCTCTCTGGATGAACTGCAGAGATCTACAGCTGAGGTGGGACAGTCTGTCCATAGGACAACAATCAGTCGTACAGTGCACAAATCTGGCCTTTATGGAAGAGTGGCAAGAAGAAAGCCATTTCTCAAAGATATCCATAAAAAGCATCATCTAAAGTTTGCAACAAGCCACCTGGGATACACACCAAGCATGGAAGAAGGTGCTCTGGTCAGATGAAACCAAAATCGAACTTTTTGGCAACAATGCCAAATGATATGTTTGGCGTAAAGGCAACACAGCTCATCACCCTGAACACACCATCCCCACTGTCAAACGTGGTGGCAGCATCATGGTTTTGGCCTGCTTTTCTTCAGCAGGGACAGGGAAGATGGTTAAAATTGATGGGAAGATGGATGGAGCCAAATACAGGACCATTCTTGAAGAAAACCTGTTGGAGTCTGCAAAAGACATGAGTTTGGGACGAAGATTTGTCTTCCAACAAGACAATGATTCCAAACATAAAGCAAAATCTACAATGGAATGGTTCACAAATAAACGTATCTAGGTGTTAGAATGGCCAAGTCAAAGTCCAGACCTCAATCAAATCGAGAATCTGTGTAAAGAGCTGAAAACTGCTGTTCACAAATGATCTCTATCAAACCTCACTGAGCTTTAGCTGTTTGCCAAGAAAGAATGGGCAAGAATTTCAGTCTCTCGATATACAAAACTGATAGAGACATACCCCAAGTGACTTGCAGCTGTAATCTCAGCAAAAGGAGGCGCAACAAAGTATTAAGTTAAAGGGGCAGAATAATATTGCACACCCCACTTTTCAGTTTTTGAATTTTCACAAAAATTTTAAAATAACCAATAAATTTAGATTTGTTTGAAGCATGATATGTGGAAAAGGTTGAAAGGTTCCAGGGGGCCGAATACTTTCACAAGGCACTGTAGTAAGGGGAACCAGCTCCTCTTCGGCCAAAAAGGTACCACCAGTATGACCGTGGTCCTGTTGTCGTATATTTTCCTGAGCGTCCTTGGGATAAGTGAGAGAGGTGGGAATGCATACAACAGACCCCTACTCCATGATTGGGAAAGGGCGTCGACCCCCACTGGACCCCCCAGAGGGTTCAGGGAGCAGAAGGTTCTGACCTTTGCGTTTTCTCTGACCGCAAATAGATCTACGTCTGGTTTTCGCCAGCGTTGGCATAGTATGCTGAACACTTCATTGTTCAATTCCCACTCGGTTGCGGCTACCTTCTTCCTGCTTAGAAAATCTGCGACCTGGTTCCTGGTACCTTCCAGATGTACCGCCGAGATTGATTGAACCGATCTCTCTGCCCATCCGAAGATCCGTCCTGCAAGTTGATGCATTGTTGGATGTCTTGG
Organism: Ranitomeya variabilis; assembly: GCF_051348905.1. Classification (NCBI taxonomy): domain Eukaryota; kingdom Metazoa; phylum Chordata; class Amphibia; order Anura; family Dendrobatidae; genus Ranitomeya; species Ranitomeya variabilis. Next base: position 244,489,768 of record NC_135235.1, read on the forward strand.
ACCTCCCTGATGACGGAGGAAGGCCACTGTCATATTGTCTGACAGTACCTTCACATGTTTGTTTCTCACCAGGGACTGGGAGGGAGATAGAACTTTCCAAACCGCATGCAATTTTATGGAGTTGGATGATTACCTACTCTCTTCTGGACTCCAATGCCCCTGGAAGTATCTTCCTTGCACATGTCCGCCCCCATCCTTGCTGACTCGCACCCACAGGTCTGGACATTCCTGGGAATGTAGGGAATATAGGGATCTTTTGACTCAAGGGAACAGCCTCATCTATCTGTCTAGTGAGCTCTGCTTTCTGTCCCAGGATGCTAGGACCGCCTGCTGTAGATCTCGAGAATGAAACTGGCTCCAGTTCACATAGGAAATGCAGGATGTCATCAGTCCTAGGATCTTCATTGCATCTCAGATGGAGACTCGGCTTCCTGTAAATTGACGAATCCTCTCTTTTATGCTGGCTTGCTTCTCTTCTGGTAGGAAGGCCATTCCACTGAGTCTAACATGACTCCCAAAAATTTTATTTTTTGGTTTGGGAACTAGATCTGATTTTTCCCAGTTTATGATCAAACCCAACCTCTGCAGTGTGGAGATCAGCGAATGACAGTCGATTCTGAGTTGTTCTACAGAATCTGCTACTACTAAACTTCATCAAAACTGGGAGCTGATGCTAGGCCGAAGGGCAGGCAGCGAAACTGATAGTGGTAGATCCTGCCTTCCCTTTCTATGGCAAACCTTAGATATTTTTGATGGCCTGCGTGGATCGGTACATGATAATCTGAACTCTTTAGGTCCAGAGTTCCCATAACAGGGGTGCTGTGGATCGTATGGACTCCATCTTGAACCTCTTGTACCTTATTCCATTTGTTTAGGGGTCTGAGGTTTACTATTGTTCTGGATTCCCCTGATGGTTTTATTTTATCAAGAAGAGACTCGAGTAATGACCTCTGCCTTCTTCTTGAACGGGTACTGGAACAATTGCTGCTATCTTTAAGAGGTCCTGAATATCTGACTACATAGTGGAGGTTGAAACAAGCCTGGGGCTTGTTACGAGATTTTTTTCTGGAGGTAGATTCTCGAATTCTATCCTGTATCCCTGAGAGATTACCTGTAGAATCCAAGGACCTCTGGAAATCTTTTGCCAACTTTCCAGGAACCCCATCAGACGCCCCCCTACCATGATAGCATAATTTCCTTTGAGAAGCGGATCCTGAGCCTGAGAAGATGGAATCTCTATTCCTACCCCCTTTGGGATAGCTCCACCTTCCAGATTTCCCTTTTCCCTTATAGTCTGTTTTTTTATTTAAGCGGGACCTACAAAAGAGCTGATATTTCCTGCACTTTTCCTCAGGAAACCCCATTTTTTCATCTGAGGCTTTCTCTAAAATGTCATCCAGGATGGGCCCAAATAGCTTCCCCCCTGAAAAAGGAATAGAGCAAAGCTTGCTTTTTGATTGCGTGTCCCCCGACCAGCTCTTTAGCCAGATGGCCCTTCGAGCTGCGTTGGACAGTGATTGATTTCTGGCCGCAAGTCTTACAGACTCAGCGGAAGCATCTTCCAGGAATCTAGTAGCCAGCTTCAATAGGGGAAGGGATTTTAGGATAGGTTCCCTAGGAGCTTTGGTTGTCAGGTGCTCCTCTAACTCCTCTACCCATAAATGCATAGAACGCACTACAGATGTTGCTGCTATGTTTGCGCGTATTATTGCTGCTGAACTCTCCCAGACCCTTTTTAGGAGCCCATCAGCTTTTTGGTCCATCGGTTCCTTCAGAATAGGAGTCCTCAAAAGGAATAGCCGTTCTTTTGGACACCTTTCCCAGACCCTGACCTCCTCAGGATCAAACAGTAGTCGTAGCCTAAAGTCTCTGGGAATCGCCAGCCTCTTTGCTGCCTCTTCCCATTACTCTAGGATCATAGAACGTATATGAGAGTTGACTGGAAAGACCTTTGAAGTCTGTGAATGTAGTCCCCCAAACATTTCATCCTGTACTGAGAGCTTTGCCCAGGGCGATATCTGCATAGTGTGTCTATAGCCCCAAGGAGTTCGTTCGTGTCTGCAGAGGAAAATAAATATCCCTTGTCTGGAGGATCCATGCTTGATCCTTTTTCCTCTATATCAGACTTGGAAAAATCCTCTTCTGAAGAAGAGTCAGATTATCTTGGTCTCTTATGGGACCCCTGGGGGTCTGACTGTATGGCCTGAGGGCATACTAGACCTGATATTGAGGCCTGCACCTCCTGACTTATACTGTACCTCATGCAGCCTGTTCTTCCCCCATGACTCTCATGGTGCATGCATCGCAGAGGGGTTTTTGTCAGGTCTCTGGTAGCCTTGAGGTGCAAATAGGGCACTTCCTATTTTTCCTCGACCTCTTGCCGTCTTTTTTAGCTGCTGCCGAGGTGGAAGCTTCCTGGAATACACAAAGATACGTGCCCTATGGTAACTGGGCTCAGCTGGGTTTCTATGGTGACCTTTCACTGGGTACTCACATGCCTTGACTCTCAGAGCCGAACTCCGTTTTGGCAGTCTCTTCCATTCTGACTCCCGGAGTAGGAAGGATTGCTCAGGGAAGCTGATCGCCCCCCTGCCCATTACCTTAATACATCCGGCGGGATCCTCTAGGCTGAGTCATGCTGCCCGACCTTGCCCTGGAAATACTCCTCCTGGAGGAGGAAACACTGCCTCACTGTCTGCCATCGGCCGCGACCCGGAAGTGATGTGGAGCGGACGGAAGTTGCAGCGCTGTTTACGCTGGGATGCCAGTCCTGCTCTGCCGGTGATACTTCCCCCCCAGGACCCGTGTGATGGACCCCTGTTGTGAATTCTATTTTTGGGCTCCCTCTAGTGGTCACAAGCGGTACTGTGTAGTGTTGTCTTTCTGCAGGTTGGCTGCATCAGCTGGTTCGTTATCCTTGGTTGGTTTCCTATTTAGCTCACCTGGAGACTCAGTTCCTTGCCTGCTATCAATGTATTCAGTGCTCTTCAGATTCCTTGTGTCTACCTTGCTCCCAGTCTCTCCAAGTCAAGCTAAGTTTTTGTTTGATCATTTTTTGATTATCAGTGTTCATTATGTTTTTAGTCCAGCTCGCTAAAATGTGATTTCCTCACTTGCTGGTTGCTCTAGGGGACTGAGTTTCTCCCCCCACACCGTTAGTTGGTGTGGGGGTTCTTGAAATCTCAGAGTGGATATTTTATAAGGGTTTTTTACTGACCGCATAGATTCCCTTTTCTATTTTCTGCTATCTAGTATTAGTGGGCCTCATTTGCTGAATCTGCTTTCACCCCTGTGTATGTGCCTTCCTCTTACCTCACCGTTATTATCTGTTGGGGGCTTCTATATCTTTGGGGATTATTTCTCTGGAGGCAAGAGAGGTCTTTTCTTTCTCTCTAGGGGTAGTTAGTTCCTCAGGCTGGCTCGAGACATCTAGGATTTTTAGGCACGTTCACCGGCTACTTCTAGTGTGTTTGGATAGGTTCAGATTTGTGGTCAGTCCAGTTTGCCACCTCCCTAGAGCTTGTCCTATGTTTGTTACTTAGCTGGAGTAATTTGTGATCCTCAACCACTAAGGATCATAACAGATAAAACAAATTGCAAAGAAATTGATAACCTATGTAAAAAATATATCAATAAATAATTTTATAAAATTCTTACTAAAATATTATCAATAAATATGGACCAATATATAGATACGTGGATAGTCGTGAAAAAGACACAAAGAAGAACAGCAAGAGAAAACGACCATAAATCCACTAAAATCAATTATTAATATATAATTACAGGGTTAATGAATAATAATAAAGAGGAAAGTACAGGTTTCAAAATTTTAAGACGCTGTTAAAAATCAATATTTCCTATAGCACTGAAAGGAAAAATATACTTTTTTTTTTTTTTTAAAAAACCTTTTGTGCAGAAAAAAATCATGTGCAAAAAAAAATTTTTTTCAAAAGATTAAAAACCAGTGTGCAATCTCATAAATAGGAAAAGACTATAAAAACAAAACTTTGTTTGATAATAGGGTGTTAGTGCATTGTGCAAATATACAAAGAAGGAAAAAAAAAAAGGTGTGTGGGATGTGCAAAACAACGATCAGTATATAACACTGTCAGTGCCAGATAATATGTGCTGGGAATCCACAAAAAAGTACTGCAAATATTCAAAAAAATAGTTAAACTTACTGAATGTGATATGTGGCCCAGGATATAAAGAAACAGCGTCTGCCCCAACGCGCGTTTCGGCGCTATTGCCTTCGTCAGGAGGTGACGTAAGGAGGATCAGTGGAGTTTTTATGCGGGGAGCGGCCAATGAAATGAAAGTAAAACGCCATGAATAAAGTGGGCGGGGTATCTGTAAAAAAGCCGGTCATGTGGTTAGACGCATGACACGGTAGGTGGTTACCAAAGAATGCCGTACCGAGTGTGGAAACAAGTGTCCGGCGGCGCATGCGCGGCAGGACGCCGACGGGTAACTATGGACGCCGCGTCATGCCATGGAAGGTGCGAAGGATTTCGCAACCTCCGTTGGCATAGTGACGCGACCTCACATCGTCAGCCGAAGGGGACACTGCATCACATGCGCACTGTTGTTCCAGCACAGGTAGGAAAGTATATGAGATTAGAAATAACAACAGGACTATACCGCAATAAGAAGCTTGGAAATGTGATCACTAAAAGAAACTAATGTGTGATGAATTTCTATCCAATATGTGGAAAATACTATATATATATATATATGTGATACATGAAAGTGATAAGGAAATGCATATATATTAGTGTATAAACAATTAATTAGGTGAAAAAATATAAAAAAAATAATAATAAAGGAAAATATGATAATCACAAAACAAAAAAATAATAAAACTGATAAAAAAATTATATAATATAAAAAATAAAAATAATGAATGAAAAATAATTTATAATAAATAATGAATAAAAATAAAAAATAAAAAATAATAAAATAATAATAAATAATAGAAAAATAAAAATAAAAAATGAATAAAGAAATAATCAATTAATAAAATAATGTATACAAAAAAATATATACATGAATGTGACTATTAAGTGAATTAGATATACACTATATATAAAAAAATAAATTGTGATAAAAAGAAGTATGGAAAATAATGATTTGTTCTTTCTTTCTTTGCAGAGTCCCGATTATCAGTTATCCGAAAAAGAACCAACGTAGAACAGCATGGGTCCACCCAAGAATCCGGAGAGACCAAAAGTCCAACACAATGTGCGGAAATATTTCCTCTTCATCCTATCTAAATGAAGACACTGCTATTCATCCAGAAGGGAGTCAGCCCATATAAAGGTAAGAATTCGCCCAATATTCATCATAACATAGCTGAAGAATGAAGATAAAAGGGATTACTATAAAATACATACATAATGTAAAACAATATATGGATAAAAACACAAGATAATTAAAAGTCGGCATAAAAACAGGAATTTAAAAACTAATCAAAGAAAAGAGACGAAGCTATTATTTTCATTAAGACCTGAAGGTTGAATGGTATTAAGGGTCCATATCCATTTGGTTTCACGTTGAGCGAGTCTACGAGTCACTTTGCCACCTCTAATATCTGAAAAAATCCCATCTATCCCACGTACTTTAAAAAGAGTTGGGTCACAATTATGGTGCATTTTAAAATGTCTGGGAATATTTTTAAGAACATTCAAATTCTCCTCACTCCGAGCATCAAAAATTCCTAGGACATGTTCTCGTACCCGAACTTTTAGTTGCCTCGTTGTCATGCCGATGTAGATCTTTTGACATGGGCATGTTGCAAAATAGATCACAGCCTTAGTGGTACAAGTAATATGTTGTTTTATCTGAAAAGTTTTTGTACCATCGGCATTAGAAAAAGAATTGCTATGTTCAATATTCGGGCAAGCAACACACTTTCCGCAGGGACGACAGCCTGGATTGGAACTGGAAAAATTATCCAAAAATGTAAGTCTAGGTGTTGTTTTGTAATGACTTCTAACCAAAACATCCTTTAAATTTTTAGCACGGCGAAAAGTCATCTGTGGTTTATCCGGTAAATATTTGGTTAAAATGGGGTCGGCTTGGAGGAGAGGCCAAAATTTTGTGAGACATTGTCTCATAGATTCTGCCTGTGTATTAAATCTCGATATAAATCTGACCACATTGTTGTTGTTCCGATTTGTAGTAGAGTATAAAAGTTCATTGCGAGAGCAATGTTTGTCTCTGTGGTAAGCTTTTTTAATTATCCGACGGCTGTATCCTCTATCAATAAATCTTAATTTGAGTTCATCAGCCTGTTTCTCAAAATCTTCGTCTGAGGAACATATCCTACGTAACCGAAGGAATTGTCCAGTTGGAACCGCTTTAACAACTGGAACTGGATGTGCAGAATTATAGTGTAGAAGAGAGTTCACAGACGTGGCCTTACGGAAAATGTCCGTTTGTAAAGTATTAGATATATCACGTTTGATATGGACATCTAGGAAATCAATTGAAGTCTGATGTACCGCATACGTGAGGTGGATATTAAGGTGATTATCATTGATGGTGGAAAAAAATACTTTAAGTGATTCCAAGTCACCCTGCCAGATCAAAAAAATGTCATCGATGTAGCGCGTCCAAAAGAGGACGCGCTCCACCGATGACAGTCGATCCGACAGGAAGAGGTCCCTCTCCCACAACCCCAGGAACAGATTAGCATACGAGGGCGCATAAGACGATGAAGATGATGAATATTGGGCGAATTCTTACCTTTATATGGGCTGACTCCCTTCTGGATGAATAGCAGTGTCTTCATTTAGATAGGATGAAGAGGAAATATTTCCGCACATTGTGTTGGACTTTTGGTCTCTCCGGATTCTTGGGTGGACCCATGCTGTTCTACGTTGGTTCTTTTTCGGATAACTGATAATCGGGACTCTGCAAAGAAAGAAAGAACAAATCATTATTTTCCATACTTCTTTTTATCACAATTTATTTTTTTATATATAGTGTATATCTAATTCACTTAATAGTCACATTCATGTATATATTTTTTTGTATACATTATTTTATTAATTGATTATTTCTTTATTCATTTTTTATTTTTATTTTTCTATTATTTATTATTATTTTATTATTTTTTATTTTTTATTTTTATTCATTATTTATTATAAATTATTTTTCATTCATTATTTTTATTTTTTATATTATATAATTTTTTTATCAGTTTTATTATTTTTTTGTTTTGTGATTATCATATTTTCCTTTATTATTATTTTTTTTATATTTTTTCACCTAATTAATTGTTTATACACTAATATATATGCATTTCCTTATCACTTTCATGTATCACATATATATATATATATATAGTATTTTCCACATATTGGATAGAAATTCATCACACATTAGTTTCTTTTAGTGATCACATTTCCAAGCTTCTTATTGCGGTATAGTCCTGTTGTTATTTCTAATCTCATATACTTTCCTACCTGTGCTGGAACAACAGTGCGCATGTGATGCAGTGTCCCCTTCGGCTGACGATGTGAGGTCGCGTCACTATGCCAACGGAGGTTGCGAAATCCTTCGCACCTTCCATGGCATGACGCGGCGTCCATAGTTACCCGTCGGCATCCTGCCGCGCATGCGCCGCCGGACACTTGTTTCCACACTCGGTACGGCATTCTTTGGTAACCACCTACCGTGTCATGCGTCTAACCACATGACCGGCTTTTTTACAGATACCCCGCCCACTTTATTCATGGCGTTTTACTTTCATTTCATTGGCCGCTCCCCGCATAAAAACTCCACTGATCCTCCTTACGTCACCTCCTGACGAAGGCAATAGCGCCGAAACGCGCGTTGGGGCAGACGCTGTTTCTTTATATCCTGGGCCACATATCACATTCAGTAAGTTTAACTATTTTTTTGAATATTTGCAGTACTTTTTTGTGGATTCCCAGCACATATTATCTGGCACTGACAGTGTTATATACTGATCGTTGTTTTGCACATCCCACACACCTTTTTTTTTTTTTTTCCTTCTTTGTATATTTGCACAATGCACTAACACCCTATTATCAAACAAAGTTTTGTTTTTATAGTCTTTTCCTATTTATGAGATTGCACACTGGTTTTTAATCTTTTGAAAAAAATTTTTTTTTTTTGCACATGATTTTTTTCTGCACAAAAGGTTTTTTTAAAAAAAAAAAAAAGTATATTTTTCCTTTCAGTGCTATAGGAAATATTGATTTTTAACAGCGTCTTAAAATTTTGAAACCTGTACTTTCCTCTTTATTATTATTCATTAACCCTGCAATTATATATTAATAATAAAATTGATTTTAGTGGATTTATGGTCGTTTTCTCTTGCTGTTCTTCTTTGTGTCTTTTTCACGACTATCCACGTATCTATATATTGGTCCATATTTATTGATAATATTTTAGTAAGAATTTTATAAAATTATTTATTGATATATTTTTTACATAGGTTATCAATTTCTTTGCAATTTGTTTTATCTCTCATATTGCTGTGTTCCGCACAGGTTTCCTTGCAAAGGACATGGACCTTAAGGCTAGTGAACAAAACTGGCTGGGGAAAATAAATCAGGTTTTCAATAATGGATCTAATATTTTATTTAATACTAATCAGAAAAGTGACGATCTTATTCAAAATATCAAACAAATCTTGTCCAAAAGGACAAGGTTATGGTGGAATAAAACTTTCCTGGAAAATTATATCACAAGACAGTTAATTCCAAGGGGCTTGCGTATTAAAGTAATACCATCCTTTCCAATAGATAACGAAGATTTTATTAAAACTTGGGAAGAAGTATGTAATGATGCATCTAAGAGGTTCATGGAGCTATTAATTGATTTAATTAACAAAACTTTGGTAGATTTGGACAAACAGTTGGATTCTATGTTCAATCAATTGAAAATCGAAACATCAGCA